>NC_091330.1:1105000-1147500 GCF_038502225.1 Cherax quadricarinatus | reverse complement strand
TCAATACACTCTGGCCACACGCTTGTGAGCATAAATCTCAGGTAAATTCCTAGAGAGGTGAACCTCATTAGTGATAACTACAGGTGGGGCCGACACTGGCGCCGTCCTGCTAGCTGACTGGCTGCTCCCTGTGGCCCCGTCAGCCAATAATAATCAAGAACGAGACCGCCGTGGCGTAATCCAGAGCGCTGATTGGGTCTCAAGATTGCTTCTTTCACGACCCTCTCAGCCAATCATCGTCCGGGAAACTACCGACCAAAGCTACTCCTTCCTTCCTTATTACATTATATTTTTATTTTTATTTTTTTCTTCTTCTTTCTAATAAATAATGTTGTGAGTGGTTTTAAAATCCACTACTGGATACATAAGTGTGTCTGAAGGAGACTGTGCATTCTGAACTAGAAATAGTCGCATGTTTTTATGGGCACAGTAACTGTGCAGTGGGTGTCATGGGCACAGTAACTGTGCAGTGGATGTCATGGGCACAGTAACTGTGCAGTGAGTGTTATGGGCACAGTAACTGTGCAGTGGGTGTCATGGGCACAGTAACTGTGTAGTGGGTGTCATGGGCACAGTAACTGTGCAGTGGGTGTCATGGGCACAGTAACTGTGTAGTGGGTGTCATGGGCACAGTAACTGTGCAGTGGGTGTCATGGGCACAGTAACTGTGCAGTGGGTGTCATGGGCACAGTAACTGTGCAGTGGGTGTCATGGGCACAGTAACTGTGCAGTGGGTGTCAAGGGCACAGTAACTGTGCAGTGGATGTCATGGGCACAGTAACTGTGTAGTGGGTGTCATGGGCACAGTAACTGTGCAGTGGGTGTCATGGGCACAGTAACTGTGCAGTGGGTGTCATGGGCACAGTAACTGTGCAGTGGGTGTCAAGGGCACAGTAACTGTGCAGTGGATGTCATGGGCACAGTAACTGTGCAGTGGGTGTCATGGGCACAGTAACTGTGCAGTGGGTGTCATGGGCACAGTAACTGTGCAGTGAGTGTTATGGGCACAGTAACTGTGCAGTGGGTGTCATGGGCACAGTAACTGTGCAGTGGGTGTCATGGGCACAGTAACTGTGCAGTGGGTGTCAAGGGCACAGTAACTGTGCAGTGGATGTCATGGGCACAGTAACTGTGCAGTGAGTGTTATGGGCACAGTAACTGTGCAGTGAGTGATATGGGCACAGTAACTGTGCAGTGGGTGTCATGGGCACAGTAACTGTGCAGTGGGTGTCAAGGGCACAGTAACTGTGCAGTGGATGTCATGGGCACAGTAACTGCGCAGTGGGTGTCATGGGCACAGTAACTGTGCAGTGGGTGTCATGGGCACAGTAACTGTGCAGTGGGTGTCATGGGCACAGTAACTGTGCAGTGGGTGTCATGGGCACAGTAACTGTGCAGTGAGTGTTATGGGCACAGTAACTGTGCAGTGGGTGTCATGGGCACAGTAACTGTGCAGTGGGTGTCATGGGCACAGTAACTGTGCAGTGGGTGTCATGGGCACAGTAACTGTGCAGTGGGTGTCATGGGCACAGTAACTGTGCAGTGGGTGTCAAGGGCACAGTAACTGTGCAGTGGATGTCATGGGCACAGTAACTGTGCAGTGGATGTCATGGGCACAGTAACTGTGTAGTGGGTGTCATGGGCACAGTAACTGTGCAGTGGGTGTCAAGGGCACAGTAACTGTGCAGTGGATGTCATGGGCACAGTAACTGTGTAGTGGGTGTCATGGGCACAGTAACTGTGCAGTGGGTGTCATGGGCACAGTAACTGTGCAGTGGGTGTCATGGGCACAATAACTGTGCAGTGGATGTCATGGGCACAGTAACTGTGCAGTGGATGTCATGGGCACAGTAACTGTGCAGTGGGTGTCATGGGCACAGTAACTGTGTAGTGGGTGTCATGGGCACAGTAACTGTGTAGTGGGTGTCATGGGCACAGTAACTGTGCAGTGGGTGTCATGGGCACAGTAACTGTGCAGTGGGTGTCATGGGCACAGTAACTGTGTAGTGGGTGTCATGGGCACAGTAACTGTGTAGTGGGTGTCATGGGCACAGTAACTGTGCAGTGGGTGTCATGGGCACAGTAACTGTGTAGTGGGTGTCATGGGCACAGTAACTGTGCAGTGGGTGTCATGGGCACAGTAACTGTGCAGTGGGTGTCATGGGCACAATAACTGCGCAGTGGGTGTCATGGGCACAGTAACTGTGCAGTGGGTGTCATGGGCACAGTAACTGTGCAGTGGGTGTCATGGGCACAGTAACTGTGCAGTGGGTGTCATGGGCACAGTAACTGTGTAGTGGGTGTCATGGGCACAGTAACTGTGCAGTGGATGACATGGGCACAGTAACTGTGCAGTGGGTGTCATGGGCACAGTAACTGTGTAGTGGGTGTCATGGGCACAGTAACTGTGCAGTGGGTGTCATGGGCACAGTAACTGTGCAGTGGGTGTCATGGGCACAGTAACTGTGTAGTGGGTGTCATGGGCACAGTAACTGTGCAGTGGGTGTCATGGGCACAGTAACTGTGCAGTGGGTGTCATGGGCACAGTAACTGTGTAGTGGGTGTCATGGGCACAGTAACTGTGCAGTGGGTGTCATGGGCACAGTAACTGTGCAGTGGGTGTCATGGGCACAGTAACTGTGCAGTGGGTGTCATGGGCACAGTAACTGTGTAGTGGATGTCATGGGCACAGTAACTGTGCAGTGGGTGTCATGGGCACAGTAACTGTGCAGTGGGTGTCATGGGCACAGTAACTATGCAGTGGGTGTCATGGGCACAGTAACTGTGCAGTGGATGTCATGGGCACAGTAACTGTGCAGTGGATGACATGGGCACAGTAACTGTGTAGTGGGTGTCATGGGCACAGTAACTGTGCAGTGGGTGTCATGGGCACAGTAACTGTGCAGTGGGTGTCATGGGCACAGTAACTGTGCAGTGGATGTCATGGGCACAGTAACTGTGCAGTGGATGACATGGGCACAGTAACTGTGCAGTGGGTGTCATGGGCACAGTAACTGTGCAGTGGGTGTCATGGGCACAGTAACTGTGTAGTGGATGTCATGGGCACAGTAACTGTGCAGTGGGTGTCATGGGCACAGTAACTGTGGAAGGGTCACCCACGCATGTAAATAGTTAAACCAATTTTGGCCAAGATACATAACACCGGCTTTAACAATCTGAAGCCGATCGGTTTGAAGCCGATCAGAAAGCGCATTTTTTAGTAATTGATTTGATCTCAACAATTTCAGTTTTTTTTTTTAAATTCCAGTAAAATTTCAAGTTTGCCGCTACTAGGACTCAACTAACTGGTTAACAAGCTACTGGGACTCAACTAACTGGTTAACAAGCTACTGGGACTCAACTAACTGGTTAACAAGCTACTGGGACTCAACTAACTGGTTAACAAGCTACTGGGACTCAACTAACTGGTTAACAAGCTACTGGGACTCAACTAACTGGTTAACAAGCTACTGGGACTCAACTAACTGGTTAACAAGCTACTGGGACTCAACTAACTGGTTAACAAGCTACTGGGACTCAACTAACTGGTTAACAAGCTACTGGGACTCAACTAACTGGTTAACAAGCTACTGGGACTCAACTAACTGGTTAACAAGCTACTAGGACTCAACTAACTGGTTAACAGGCTACTGGGACTCAACTAACTGGTTAACAAGCTACTGGGACTCAACTAACTGGTTAACAAGCTACTGGGACTCAACTAACTGGTTAACAAGCTACTAGGACTCAACTAATTGGTTAACAAGCTACTGGGACTCAACTAACTGGTTAACAAGCTACTGGGACTCAACTAACTGGTTAACAAGCTACTGGGACTCAACTAACTGGTTAACAAGCTACTGGGACTCAACTAACTGGTTAACAAGCTACTGGGGCTCAACTAACTGGTTAACAAGCTACTGGGACTCAACTAACTGGTTAACAAGCTACTGGGACTCAACTAACTGGTTAACAAGCTACTGAGACTCAACTAACTGGTTAACAAGCTACTGGGACTCAACTAACTGGTTAACAAGCTACTGGGACTCAACTAACTGGTTAACAAGCTACTGGGACTCAACTAACTGGTTAACAAGCTACTGGGACTCAACTAACTGGTTAACAAGCTACTGGGGCTCAACTAACTGGTTAACAAGCTACTGGGACTCAACTAACTGGTTAACAAGCTACTGGGACTCAACTAACTGGCTAACAAGCTACTGGGACTCAACTAACTGGTTAACAAGCTACTGGGACTCAACTAACTGGTTAACAAGCTACTGGGACTCAACTAACTGGTTAACAAGCTACTGGGACTCAACTAACTGGTTAACAAGCTACTGGGACTCAACTAACTGGTTAACAAGCTACTGCGACTCAACTAACTGGTTAACAAGCTACTAGGGCTCAACTAACTGCTTAACAAGCTACTGGGACTCAACTAACTGGTTAACAAGCTACTGGGACTCAACTAACTGGTTAACAAGCTACTAGGACTCAACTAACTAGTTAACAAGCTACTGAGACTCAACTAACTGGTTAACAAGCTACTGGGACTCAACTAACTGGTTAACAAGCTACTGGGACTCAACTAACTGGTTAACAAGCTACTGGGACTCAACTAACTGGTTAACAAGCTACTGGGACTCAACTAACTGGTTAACAAGCTACTGGGACTAAACTAACTGGTTAACAAGCTACTGGGACTCAACTAACTGGTTAACAAGCTACTGGGACTCAACTAACCGCTTAACAAGCTACTGGGACTCTAACTGGTTAACAAGCTACTGGGACTCAACTAACTGGTTAACAAGCTACTGGGACTCAACTAACTGGTTAACAAGCTACTGGGTCTCAACTAACTGGTTAACAAGCTACTGAGACTCAACTAACTGGTTAACAAGCTACTGGAACTCAACTAACTGGTTAACAAGCTACTGGGACTCAACTAACTGGTTAACAAGCTACCGGGACTCAACTAACTGGTTAACAAGCTACTGGGACTCAACTAACTGGTTAACAAGCTACTGGGACTCAACTAACTGATTAACAAGCTACTGGGACTCAACTAACTGGTTAACAAGCTTCTGCGACTCAACTAACTGGCTAACAAGCTACTGGGACTCAACTAACTGGTTAACAAGCTACTGGGACTCAACTAACTGGTTAACAAGCTACTGAGACTCAACTAACTGCTTAACAAGCTACTGGGACTCAACTAGCCGGTTAACAAGCTACTGGGACTCAACTAACTGGTTAACAAGCTACTGGGACTCAACTAACTGCTTAACAAGCTACTGCGACTCAACTAACTGGTTAACAAGCTACTGGGACTCAACTAACTGGTTAACAAGTTACTTGGACTCAACTAACTGGTTAACAAGCTACTGGGACTCAACTAACTGGTTAACAAGCTACTGGGACTCAACTAACTGCTTAACAAGTTACTGGGACTCAACTAACTGGTTAACAAGCTACTGGGACTCAACTAACTGGTTAACAAGCTTCTGGGACTCAACTAACCGGTTAACAAGCTACTGGGACTCAACTAACTGGTTAACAAGCTACTGGGACTCAACTAACTGGTTAACAAGCTACTGGGACTCAACTAACTGGTTAACAAGCTACTGGGACTCAACTAACTGGTTAACAAGCTACTGGGACTCAACTAACTGGTTAACAAGCTACTGGGACTCAACTAACTGGTTAACAAGCTACTGGGACTCAACTAACTGCTTAACAAGCTACTGGGACTCAACTAACTGCTTAACAAGCTACTGGGACTCAACTAACTGGTTAACAAGCTACTGGGACTCAACTAACTGGTTAACAAGCTACTGGGACTCAACTAACTGGTTAACAAGCTACTGGGACTCAACTAACTGGTTAACAAGCTACTAGGACTCAACTAACTGGTTAACAAGCTACTGGGACTCAACTAACTGGTTAACAAGCTACTGGGACTCAACTAACTGCTTAACAAGCTACTGGGACTCAACTAACTGCTTAACAAGCTACTGGGACTCAACTAACTGGTTAACAAGCTACTGCGACTCAACTAACTGGCTAACAAGCTACTGGGACTCAACTAACTGGTTAACAAGCTACTGGGACTCAACTAACTGGTTAACAAGCTACTGGGACTCAACTAACTGGTTAACAAGCTACTGGGACTCAACTAACTGGTTAACAAGCTACTGGGACTCAACTAACTGGTTAACAAGCTACTAGGACTCAACTAATTGGTTAACAAGCTACTGGGACTCAACTAACTGGTTAACAAGCTACTGGGACTCAACTAACTGGTTAACAAGCTACTGGGACTCAACTAACTGGTTAACAAGCTACTGGGACTCAACTAACTGGTTAACAAGCTACTGGGGCTCAACTAACTGGTTAACAAGCTACTGGGACTCAACTAACTGGTTAACAAGCTACTGGGACTCAACTAACTGGTTAACAAGCTACTGAGACTCAACTAACTGGTTAACAAGCTACTGGGACTCAACTAACTGGTTAACAAGCTACTGGGACTCAACTAACTGGTTAACAAGCTACTGGGACTCAACTAACTGGTTAACAAGCTACTGAGACTCTACTAACTGGTTAACAAGCTACTGGGACTCAACTAACTGGTTAACAAGCTACTGGGACTCAACTAACTGGTTAACAAGCTACTGGGACTCAACTAACTGGTTAACAAGCTACTGGGACTCAACTAACTGGTTAACAAGCTACTAGGACTCAACTAACTGGTTAACAAGCTACTGGGACTCAACTAACTGGTTAACAAGCTACTGGGACTCAACTAACTGGTTAACAAGCTACTGGGACTCAACTAACTGGTTAACAAGCTACTGGGACTCAACTAACTGGTTAACAAGCTACTGGGACTCAACTAACTGGTTAACAAGCTACTGGGACTCAACTAACTGGTTAACAAGCTACTGGGACTCAACTAACTGGTTAACAAGCTACTGAGACTCAACTAACTGGTTAACAAGCTACTGGGACTCAACTAACTGGTTAACAAGCTACTGGGACTCAACTAACTGGTTAACAAGCTACTGGGACTCAACTAACTGGTTAACAAGCTACTTGGACTCAACTAACTGGTTAACAAGCTACTTGGACTCAACTAACTGGTTAACAAGCTACTGGGACTCAACTAACTGGTTAACAAGCTACTGGGACTCAACTAACTGGTTAACAAGCTTGTTACTGAATACATCGTCAGTAATATTATCAAGCCAATCATAATTATTATAATCAAAGGAGAAGCGCTAAACCCATAGGATTATACAGCGCCTGTGGGGGGATGGAAGGTATACAGGCTTAATTCAGGGAAGTGGAGCACAGATCCAATCCCCTAGATCAAGAGCCCCTCACTATCGTCAGGGAACCTCCCTTGAGGGGCAAGCCGGTCATAAGACACATTCTTTACTGATAGAATAAAAAATGAATATTGTTATTCAGTGAAAGTGACAAACTGGGATTTATGTCAGCCAGTGGTAGTGTGATCCTTGTGTTTACCATTCCAATTCTCCAGTTATGGCGCGGATTCCAGCGATATACTTTTTTTATACAATTTTACTGCACCCCCCCAAAAAAATTCCCATCATGAAAACAAAATTTATTTAATGTGATTTACTGTGAATAAATATTTCACATTATTCTACACATAAAACGTCACATCTTCTCCTAAATATTTGAATTTTTACTCTCCGTTGCAGTCGTACTTTTTGGCACTTTTTTTTTTTTTAACGTTTGAAGTCACGCTGCTGAGGATCTTTGGAACTTATCCAAGCCACTCCAGGATGCTGGGAATGAGTTCAACAACTCTGATCACAGAGCACGTGAACATGACAACTGTTCCAAGAATTTGGTCCTTGTTACCGTACACCAGCGTTGACAATTTAAAGCCAATTGAATAAATAAAAATAAGAAATTAAGCAATCTCTTAAAGTTAGCCATTCTGAGATACTTAATTAAGAGGACCAGAATCAAGGGGACACAGGTGGAAGCTGAAAGCGTACACAATATATAGGAATATAAGGAGTGGTGGTTGAACAGTGGAATGACTTGGATGAGGCAGTGGTGAAGCAAACTCAATACACAGTTTCAGAAGTAAATATGACAAAGTCCAAAGGGGCCACAAGTTAGTGATGCCAATCAAAGTGGTCTAGGAGGCGGGGCCAGGAGCCGAGTCACAACCCCCACAAACACCATTCGGTGAGTATACACACACACACACTAAGTGGGTCATCCGGCAGTAGTTAACCACAACTTGTAAGCCATGCAAATGTGAGGTAATACCCATGATGTTGTGTCGAGAGACTAGTTCACTCACTCCCTTACTGGAGACCTGGTCGAGGGGCTGGTTCAAGGGACTTGTTGGGGCAGGTCAAGGGTCTGGCCAAGGAACTGGTCAAGAGACTGGTTAAAGGACTGATCTGCCAGCTCCACACAACCTCCTCTACGCATCAGCAACATGTGATATACATGACACATGTGCAACACCTGGGTAGCCTAATTTAAGAGACGTTTCGCCCATCATGGGTGTTATCAATCTAACACCGACTCATGAGTACGGAGACTTATATCAGGAAAGTAATAAAGTGGAAGCAGCGGAGAAAAGAAGTCGTAGTGATTAATCACACGTGTTAGACACAGCCACCATCGTGGAATCTTGGTGCAGAGAATACCATGACTCTTCTTATAGTACTGAACCTACGTAACCAAGGGAACTCCCTACAAGACTGATGCCCATTACAACTACTACGTACATCACACGACAACCTGACCACTACTTCCATAGCCAGTAAATTATATCTCCACTAGCAAGCGTGTCCTATTTATGTGACTATACTACTATTACTATTATTACTACTACTAATTCTAACAGACAAACAAAAAGGCACAATACCGTGACTGGAATACACAAATAACCCGCAAATAGGAGAAAGAAGCGCCTATGAAAACATTTCGGTCCGACTTGGACCACTGACTAGTCACACTGACACACGAAGATGAGGGAACCATAAGCTTCTGCCTCCTATGTGCGGGTTATTTTTGTGCTATTACTACTACTACTGCTACTACTGCTGCTACTACTACTGCTACTGCTCCTACTGCTACTGCTACTATTACTACTACATCATGTATCTAAAGTTTTTATCTCCAATATGTGGGTTAGACGTGAACTGAAGCAATTCTTGTATCTGTTTCACCTTGTGTCACGTCAGATCATTCGAGTTTTGTGGTAACTTCAACTGTCCGTTTACAGTCGAGTCCCAAAGAACCTTCTGAATCATTCCTGGCACTCGGGGTGCGACCCGAGTGCCAGGAATGGCTCAAACGGAGCAGAGCTTTTGAAAGTTGAGAGCCTCATACCAGCAAGAACACGGGCCTTGTAATACCAAAGATTTAACGCTGACTCCTGTGCTATCACCTCTGCTACTTCCTGTCAGTTCTGTGTGAGCGAGGATGGTGGCAAACGAGTCTGTGAAGTTGGCAATGGTTCATACTATCGTACACATTGGATCCAAGAATCCACTTGACTCGAAGACGTGATGTACCCCACTAATTCAAGTTTATTCTCTATGAAGGTTACTATGTGAGGTTTACAGGTTCTGGGTATTGTGTGGTTTACATGTTATAAAATACTAATTACAGAGGGGGCCACTAGGACACCTAGCATGGCTAGGCATTTCGGGCAGACTTAGATTAATTCTTAACATTAAATCCTTACAGATTATGGTATTAAGGCTAAGTGACTACATCATAATTTGTGAGTTTAGCAATGTGAATGCTTTTGTTTTGGCACAATACAAAGTGTCTATATTGGAGTATCATAGGCAAACTTATGACTAGTTAGGACTTATTATTTTAAGATTAAGATTAGTATTTCTGGATTTATAGTCAGTGGGTGAGTGAGTGTAATTGTGAACCACCAGGTGGTTATCATGTAATTAGTTGTCGGGGTGTATCAGGGAGATAAGATGTTTTCTAACTCTAGTTTTGAAAGTGATGAATGTGTCTGCAGTTCTAGAGTTTTCAGGTAGGGTGTTCCAAATTTTAGGTCCTTTGAAATACATTGAATTTTTGTAAAGGTTTAGTCGAACACGGGGAATGTCATAGAGATGTTTGTGTCTGGTGTTATGCCTGTGGATCCTGTCACAACTGTCAAGAAAGCGTTTTAGGTCAAGGTTAATATTGGAATTTAAGGTCCTGTAGATATAGATTGCGCAGTAGTAAGTGTGGATGTTCTGAACAGGAAGTAAGTTTAGATCTATGAAGAGTGGGGGGATGGCTGTTGCCAGGGATGGGATTTAGTGATTATTCTTACTGCGGCTTTTTGTTGGGTTGTTATTGGCTTTAGGTGTGTTGCTGCAGTTGAACCCCAAGCACAGATAGCATAGGTGAGGTATGGATATATAAGTGAATGGTATAGTGTGAGAAGGGCAGTTTGCGGCACGTAGTATCGTATCTTGGAGAGGATCCCCACCGTTTTGGATACTTTTTTCGTTATGTGTTGGATATGGGTCCTGAAATTTAGGTTGTTGTCGAGGTATAGGCCAAGGAATTTGCCCTCATTATGTCTGGCAATTAGAGTGTTGTCGATCTTAATGTTAAGTCTACGACGATCGTAGCTAACTACTATGCAACTTGTTCTGAAGAATGCTCACAGTGCCCTCAAGATAGGGTTGCCCCCGCCATAGGGCTGTAAACGGTCCCTCACTTGCACAAACTCCCACACTACTTAGGTAGCCAAGTAGTATCAGAGCTTCCTTCCTGGCCAGTATATTATCATCACACACTCGAGTTCTCTAAATGTTCACAGAGGTCGTATATCTTCTGTGATTTTTCTCACTGTTCACAGTAGTCGTAGATCCTCTGTTGTTCTATCACTGTTCACAATGGTCGTAGATCCTCTGCGGTTCCCACTTCCCTTTCTTGTCAGTGTTCACTCTAGACGACATTTTGTTCCGTCCTGGACCACCACCACCACCAACACCACTACCACTACCCACTTAAATCACCACCATCCATTACCATCACCACTCACCACTACCCACCATTACCACCCCCACTGCCATCACCACCGCGAACCACTACCACCCCCACAATCACCACCACCAACACTACCACCACAATGGTCAGTGACGGACCTAAACATCGTCTGTAATTGACTCTGGAAAGTCAGTGCTACTTGTAAATTGATGAAGTCACTATTTTGTGACTATTGCTGGAATTATTCGATTGTTTGTTACGATACAACGTGAAATATTTTGAGAATGTGTATATTTTTAAAGTTTGAGTTAAGCCATTATGAAAGAGTTTCTGGTTGAGGATTAGCTGGAATGATTGTCTCTGTTGAGCACCGGAGGGCAATGTGGCTCTGCTGGACACTCACTACAACACCAACCTTTTAACACTGCTTCTTGTAGCATTCCTCTTCCACCCTCCACCACACTCATTCTCCACCAGCACGTGTAGCTAACTCCTACACCCCGTAACCACAAGAACCGCAGTTTCCAGACAGACACTGAGGCAGCAACAACTTGCTTCTTCCTACGAGCCCCGTGTGGGCGGGAAAGGTGGCCAGGATAGCCATGAGAAGAGAAAAACTTTTGTATTTGAGAAGATCAACACCAGTAAGAGTGTAGCTGCAACTGTGTGTTGATGCAACCGCGAGAAAACTGCACATGCTCGCTCGGAATTTACTGCTGCTCTTGGTGTTGCTGTGACCTGGCGTGTGAAGAGAATACGAGTGTATTGCTGGGATCATCAACGTGATGCCATTACGGGACTGAAGATACCACCAGCTACACAGCACTTAATGGAGCTTACTGCTACACCACAACACGAGTGTATTGCTGAGACCATCAACGTGTTATCATTACGGGACTGAAGATACCACCAGCTACACAACACTTAATGGAGCTTAATGTTACTCCACTTGAGCAGGCGAAAGCCTCCAGTGCCCCCGCCAGAGGGTGATCGACATCATATTGCAGATTTGTAACCATTCATCCTCGGCCCTAGGTATGAAATCACCGGCACTCCATCATACCTGGAGGGTGTTCTGGGGGTCAACGCCCCCGCTGCCCAGTCTATGACCAGGCCTCGCCATTAACGGGACCTCCCACCTGTACATCATCGAGCCTCCTTCGGGAGTCAGTGATGAGTCATCATTTGATAAAGACCTGTGTCAGGACATTGTTCCTGATGAATATGTTATCATCAGGGTTGAGATGAGTGAGTGTACAGTTTCCTAGCCGACCTACATGTATACTCAGGCGAGAGCCTACCTACTCACTTTTCTCTCCGTCTTAACTTGATAGTTTTATTTACTAGTGAATATAGAGTTGGAAAGAGATCATTCCCCTAGAACGCTAAGTGTAACTTATCGAAACATGTTGTGTTTGCCGGAGCCAGCACTCAGCTTGTGTGTGTGTGTGTGTGTGTGTGTGTGTGTGTGTGTTTGTGTAATCAATTATATGTATTCGCCTACATGTCGTTGCAGGGGTCGAATCACAGCTTCTGGCCCAGTCTCTTCGCTGGTCGTTATTAGGTCCACTCTCTCCCTGCTCCACAAGTGTGTGTGTGTGATCTATTCTTTTATTTTGTAGAAAACTAATATGCAGTATTTTAGTCTATTGAGCAGCTATGTATTTAACAAAATCAGTACCGAGGTTGTTGCAAAATATACGCAAAAGATGGATTAATGTGCTTGTGGAAGTTAGGGAATGTTTCGACAGGTTGCTCGCTACTCGAGGCAGCCTCGCCAGGAGTCCTCATCCAAGGAGTCATCGGTTCTCATCAGTGAATATTCTCACGTGATTGAAGATTCAGCTGTGAAAGGTTTAACGAGTGAGTGTTTATATCGGTAAGGAGAAACCTAGAACTATTGTTACTTCTAGACTACCACCATCCACTAGAATAACTCCAAATATTAACTTATAGAATGGATCGAACTTCGTTATACTGTTTGTGAGCGAAGGTGTTTACTGCCCAACACTGGTAGACGATTATCTATGAAGACCTCTCAGAGAGGAAGAAAATTTCCGTATAGAAAATTATAGTAAGAGGTTTTCCTGGTGTGGTAACAAACCTCGACCACTTGTCACTTAATATTTAGTCATTTAAATAAAATCTTTGGTAAATAATCACCAGGAAAATGATGAAGCGATACATTTATAAAATATAGAGGAAAGACAATTATTGGTTACTTAGCCTCTGAGACGCTTGACGAGGTACTGGGAGGGGCAATAATGTAAGAATAATTGCACAGTTATAATAATGATTTATAACACTGCTTTGAGAAAGGAAATACAAATTACACTCTCAGTAAACCATTTTGCAATTCCCTTAATGGCAATGACAGGACACAGAGTCTCGCCTCTCCTTCCCCCAACTGACTGAGCTGCGTCTCACTCCCTCTCAAGCCAAGCTCTCAACTCTCTCCCCAATAATGAGCTGTATAGCCCTTGTGGCTTAGCGCTTCTTTTTGATTATAATAATAATAATAATAATCCCCAATAATGAAGGAGCAAGGTATTATTCTGGGTCAGCAAATCTTAAAAAGCTCTGTAGTAATATCAACCTTAGTTTGCAGCATTACCCTGTCCCACCGAGTGGACATCCCAGGAGCTAGAGTTTGCATTCATCCAGACTTTCCCATAAGTAAATAATTGTTATATATTGCTTAAAAATATTAGTAATGTTATTAAAGGCATTTTTATTATATAAATGAATATCTGACAACTGTGTCCTGCACTCCCTTACTTATGCCATCCTGCCATCCTATCCCCGCCCCCACACATCCTACCATCCTCTGTCTCCCATATCCCATCCTCTATCCCCCTATATCCCATCCTACCATCCTCTGTCCCCCTATACCCCATCCTACCATCCTTTCCCCCACATCCCTTTCTACCATCCTCTCTCCCCCCATCCCACATCCCTTCATTAGGTTCAGGATAGTGACCGGGAACCATGGTAGGAGCGGGGAAGTAGCAATGCAAAGCTAGGATAGCGCTGATGATGCTGTAGGTGATGGTAATGGTGATGATGGTATGGATGATGGTGATGATAATGAAGATGATGTTACTAATGTTGTCGAAGATGTTAGTTAGGTTAGGTAAGGTTTGTCAGGAAATAGGATGTGTGTCTTAGTCATATAATGACTCGCCACTGGAGCTTTTGGTCATCTGACCGAGGCCTTCCACTGGCTTACCCTCCACCCCTTTACAAATTATGGTTATAATTATAACCATAGATATCTATAAGGATATCAAAAGATGGTGGCAAATAATTAAATGTATGATGATGGGTGTACGGCGACCAACCTCCAAGAGGTCACCAACCTCCAAGAAGAGACCAACCTCCAAGAAGAGACCAACCTCCAAGAAGAGACCAACCTCCAAGAAGAGACCAACCTCCAAGGGAAGACCAACCTCCAAGAAGAGACCAACCTCCAACATGAGGTCTCCCGGACTATGCTTCACAGGATTGCGTCTCACACACCTTATCTTATATTTACAGGATCGAGTCCTACATGGGTGTTATTGTCAGTTGCACATCGTAGAGGGAGTGTCCTACAGAGGATTTTCTACTATTCACTTTCCTTTCCTTCCTTCCCCCGCCCTCCACAACCTCTCCACCATCCTCTCTTACTCTGCAACACCAGTTTAGCATAACATTGACCTCGCCTTTGATGTTCTCTGTCTCATTTACATATCAAAGTTATAATCGCTGGTGCTCTTACCCTTGCTTACGATGGCTCTGTGTGTGTGTGTGTGTGTGTGTGTGTGTGTGTGTGTGTGTGTGTGTGTGTGTGTGTGTGTGTGTGTGTGTGTGTGTGTGTGTGTGTGTGTGTGTGTGTGTGTGTGTGTGTGTGTGTGTGTGTGTGTGTGTGTGTGTCTATGTCTGTGTCTGTGTCTGTGCCTGTGTCTGTGTCTGTGTCTGTGTCTGTGTCTGTGTCTGTGTCTGTGTCTGTGTCTGTGTCTGTGTGTATGTGTGTGTTTGTGCGTGTGTGAGAGTGCGTGAGTGCCTGTACATCATCACCCTGTAAATTTCTCAATGTATCATATACGTCGTAATCAAGTCTTCCCCAGATTTCTCTTTCAAGGTTGTGAAGTTAAAATCCTTTTGTGTCCCTCATAGAGCATTGCCCTAAGCTCCAGGTTCAGTCATATTGCAAACTTCGGGACTTTTCAGTTTTCTAAATACGATCTAATAAAAAGGGGTGCCCATGTTGGTGCTACGTACCCCGCGTCTGGTATGACGTACACGTACATAGTGTGTAACTATAACAAGTGTCAAGTATTTTATTAAGGCTCTTGAAGGTTGTACCGATATTCGCCAGCCTCTCATACACTGCCCAAGTTTTCCTGTTAAAATGCACCCTAAGCAAAATATTTGTTGTGATTTTTTATTATCACAACCTTTTCCTTCATAGATTTTTTTTTTTTTTGGTAGGACCTCTCTTCTCACGTCGTATTCCCTTTCCGGTCTACCCTCTCCTCCGCTCATCCTCTGATTTGCGTGGCATTGCACACTTTCCGATTAAACTTGAGCAGCCACTTGTCCGACCTCTCCTGCAATTGCATCGCTAATGTATTCATTTTTCTCACGAGCTTCATCTCACCTGCACACAGGAGCACGTTTGACTCGATTCCTGGTTCTAGCTCTTGTAAGTCAATCAGAGAGAATAGTGATTCTAGTACCGATCCTTGTGGGACCCCTGCTTGTTACCCTTATCCATCCTGATGCCTCCTCTCAGTCCCTGTTCTCCGTCATTAGGTACTTCTTGATCCACTGCTTCTCTCACCCCCGTTTGTTCCTGTAGTATAGCAGTTTATAACGGGAGTTCTCTGTCAGGTTTCTTCTAATCTTCTATACAAACACTTGAAAGTCGCCTCACCCGAAAATCCGACCAGACGATCACTCGATCAGGTGATCACTCGATCAGTGGCTCAGCAGCATGGCTGAGGGAGCGCCGTCACAGCCAGACATTGGTATTCAGTTGAGCGGCGACAACGATGATGATATTATTAACTTCATCACAGACAATGATTGATACTATTGTTGTCATGGTAATCACACAGCTCATCAATTATACCTGAATAAAGATAGTGATGACAGAGCATTGTTAGAGAGCCAAGGGATGACTGGAGCTGTCAGCTCTTATTGGCCTGCCTGCCTCTTTGCCTACCTGAATGTCTGCCTGACTGCCTGCCTACCTACCTGGATGCCTGCCTGCCTGCCTGCCTGCCTGCCTGCCTGCCTGCCTACCTGCCCAACTACCTGCCCAACTACCTGCCTGCCTGCCTGCCTGCCCAACTACCTGCCCAACTACCTGCCTGCCTGCCTGCCTGCCCAACTACCTGCCCAACTGCCTGCCTGCCTGCCTGCCTGCCCAACTACCTGCCCAACTGCCTGCCTGCCTGCCTGCCTACCCTCTTTAACAAGTTATTATCTCTCTTAGCTTAATGACTGTTTGATACCAGGGTGACAACCAGAGGAAGACGTTGGAATTCAAGACGGAGGAAGAGGAATAGGAGGAGAGGGGCAGATGGAGGAGAAAAAGAGAAGAAAAATGTAATTACTTTAGTAGGAGAGGAGGACAAAAATTGTCGCTCTTAGAGGAGAGGAGGAAGACTTTGACTCACCAGAATGAGAAGGAAGATTTAACATTTCGGGAGGAAGAGGAGGAGGAAGAGATCTATTATTCCAGGAGGAGGAGGAAGAGAAGAGAAAGTTATAACATTCTAGGAGAAGAAGAAGAGAAAGATATAAACATGTTACGAGTTGCAAAGAGAGAAACAGTAAAACTTCCAGAATCTTGACACCTGGGAATACTGTTATGATGTTGCTGCTGCCATAACAGTTACTGTTGTTGTTGCTATAACAGTTAATGCTGTTGCTGCTAAAACAGTTACTGTTGTTGTTGCTTCCATAACAGTCACTGTTGTTGTTGCTATAACAGTTAATGCTGTTGCTGCTAAAACAGTTACTGTTGTTGTTGCTTCCATAACAGTCACTGTTGTTGTTGCTATAACAGTTAATGCTGTTGCTGCTAAAACAGTTACTGTTGTTGTTGCTTCCATAACAGTTACTGTTGTTGTTGCTATAACAGTTAATGCTGTTGCTGCTAAAACAGTTACTGTTGTTGTTGCTTCCATAACAGTCACTGTTGTTGTTGCTATAACAGTTAATGCTGTTGCTGCTAAAACAGTTACTGTTGTTGTTGCTTCCATAACAGTCACTGTTGTTGTTGCTTCCATAACAGTTACTGTTGTTGTTGCTTCCATAACAGTCACTGTTGTTGTTGCTATAACAGTTAATGCTGTTGCTGCTAAAACAGTTACTGTTGTTGTTCCTTCCATAACAGTTACTGTTGTTGCTGCTATAACAGTTATAGTTGCTGCCATAACAGTTACTGTTGTTGCTGCCATAACAGTTACTATTGTTGCTGCTATAACAGTTATAGTTGCTGTCATAACAGTTACTGTTGTTGCTACCATAACAGTTACTGTTGTTGCTGCTATAACAGTTACTGTTGTTGTTGCTTCCATAGCAGTTACTGTTGTTGCTGCCATAACAGTTACTGTTGTTGCTGCCATAGCAGTTACTGTTGTTGCTGCTAAAACAGTTACTGTTGTTGTTGCTTCCATAACAGTTACTGTTGTTGCTGTCATAACAGTTACTGTTGTTGCTGCCATAACATTTACTGTTGCTAGTGCCGTAACAGTTGCTGTTGTTGCTGCGATAACAGTTACTGTTGTTGCTGCCATAACATTTACTGTTGCTACTGCCATAACAGTTACTGTTGTTGCTGACATAACAGTTACTGTTGTTGCTGCCATAACAGTTACTGTTGTTGCTGCTATAACAGTTACTGTTGTTGCTGCTGTAACAGTTACTGATGTTGCTGACATAACAGTTACTGTTGTTGCTGCTATAACAGTTACTGTTGTTGCTGCTATAACAGTTACTGTTGTTGCTGCTATAACAGTTACTGTTTTGTTGCTTCCATAACAGTTACTGTTGTTGTTGCTTCCATAACAGTTACTGTTGTTGCTGTCATAACAGTTACTGTTGTTGCTGCCATAACATTTACTGTTGTTGCTGCTATAACAGTTGCTGTTGTTACTGACATAACAGTTACTGTTGTTGCTGCTATAACAGTTACTGTTGTTGCTGCTATAACAGTTACTGTTGTTGCTGTTGTTGCTGCTATAACAGTTACTGTTGTTGCTGCTATAACAGTTACTGTTGTTGCTGCTGTAACAGTTACTGTTGTTGCTGCCATAACAGTTACTGTTGTTGATGCTATAACAGTTACTGGTGTTCCTGCTGTATCAGTTACTGTTGTTGTTGCTATAACAGTTACTGTTGTTGCTGCTATAACAGTTACTGGTGTTGCTGCTGTAACAGTTACTGTTGTTGCTGCTATAACAGTTACTGTTGTTGCTGCTATAACAGTTACTGTTGTTGCTGCTATAACAGTTACTGTTGTTGCTGCTATAACAGTTACTGTTGTTGCTGCTATAAGAGTTACTGTTGTTGCTACTGTAACAGTTACTGTTGTTGCTGCTATAACAGTTACTGTTGTTGCTGCTATATCAGTTACTGTTGTTGCTGCTGTAATAGTTACTGTTGTTGCTGCTATAACAGTTGCTGTTGTTGCTGTTGTAACAGTTACAGTTGTTGCTGCTATATCAGTTACTGTTGTTGCTGCTATAACAGTTACTGTTGTTGCTGCTATAACAGTTACTGTTGTTGCTGCTGTAACAGTTACAGTTGTTGCTGCTATAAGAGTTACTGTTGTTGCTGCTATAACAGTTACTGTTGTTGCTGCTATAAGAGTTACTGTTGTTGCTGCTATAACAGTTACTGTTGTTGCTGCCATAACAGTTACTGTTGTTGATGCTATAACAGTTACTGGTGTTCCTGCTGTATCAGTTACTGTTGTTGTTGCTATAACAGTTACTGTTGTTGCTGCTATAACAGTTACTGGTGTTGCTGCTGTATCAGTTACTGTTGTTGTTGCTATAACAGTTACTGGTGTTGCTGCTATAACAGTTACTGGTGTTGCTGCTATAACAGTTACTGTTGTTGCTGCTATAACAGTTACTTTTGTTGCTGCTGTAACAGTTACTGTTGTTGCTGCTATAACAGTTACTGGTGTTGCTGCTATAACAGTTACTGTTGTTGCTGCTATAACTTACTGTTGTTGCTGCTATAACAGTTACTGTTGTTGCTGCTATAACAGTTACTGTTGTTGCTGCTATAACAGTTACTGGTGTTCTTGCTATAACAGTTACTGGTGTTGCTGCTATAACAGTTACTGTTGTTGCTGCTGTAACAGACACTTTTCACCTCACCTTCGGAATATTTATAAAACCTATTCAACAACTTTGCCACATAAAACAATGTCTCACGAACGTAAGTTACATCGCTGTAACTACAAATAAATGAGTACACCCGGAGGTAGAGCCGTCCAGCGGAGCCGCCGACCGTGTGAGTGTATGTAAGTGAGCGAAGCCTGTCCACGACTCTACTTAAGTAAGCGAAGCCGGTACACGACTCTACTTAAGTAAGCGAAGCCGGTCCACGACTCCAGCAAACACTGTCCTTCTGGTCACTGTCCGGACCGCTGCCCCCCACTACTCAAACGTCCACCACTCACAACCAGGCAGCTTCACATATTAAAAGGTATGATAAGGCTCATGGAGCAGGGAGAGAGTGGACCTAGTAGCGACCAGTGAAGAGGCGGGACCAGGAGCTATGAATCGACCCCTGTAACCACAATTAGGTGAGACTTTAGTCTCCAAGCCACCTGACCGGCTGGCTTATTGTGCACCCGCAGCTCATCCCGTGAGAGGTAGCGCAAAAAATAGGACTACAGAGGTCGCAGTGGATCTTAATCAGACCACAATTGGCATAGTTACACCACAAACAACATATTACAGTCATTTTACATATTTCTTCATATAACTAATGAACACAGTACGGAGGTACAGTCTCAGGAACCTTTTTAGTATCCTATTACCACTAAAACATTAGTCATTTCTGGGTTACAGTCTCTTCAAAAACAATTAACTCATCTATTCGACGCAGATTATAAATACAGGCTTAAGATTTCATATCTCTTATCATTAATTAACAATGAAATGGTTTGCCCTATTCTGTAAAGTTAGCATGGATGTGTCTCTATAAGGCTGGATGTTTGTACACTATAAGGTATAGTGTTCCATTGTATGGTCCTGTCTCTGTCCACACACTGCATGTGATGTTATTGATGTTATATCCTAGCCTTAGTCTAGCAGTAATTACATCTGGCACTTCCAAGTCCCAGCCTTCAAAGTGCCCAGAATCTGAAGTAGTCTAAACGTACAAGTACCCAGATTTTCCAGTACTCAGATTATCAAATCCCTCAAATAAAACCCAGCAATATATATTATTATCTCAACAGTTAGAATCAATAACATATATTACTGAATGTCTAAACAATTAGGCCTAGCAGTATGTATTGTACAGGTGCGGGTATGAAGACACTACACGCACACACACACACACACACACACACACACACACACACACACACACACACACACACACACACACACACACACACACACACACACGAGCCTCGCCCTCCTCTGAATATTTACATAACAAAAAGCAATTGAAGTATTTACTTAGTGAGAATACTAATAGAAACAGTACTGCAACTGTAAGCTAGCGAGTCAGGAGGGCTAATACTTACGTAAATACATGCTGGCTAATACCTGCGTAAATACACGCACGGTAATACCTGCATAAATACACACACTTTAATACATGCGTAAACACATACCAACGAATCTATATAACTTTAAAAATTAATTAAATCTGCGATTCACGTTGCTGTTTGGAATTAATACAATGAACTCTCAAGTACAATGAACTCTCAAGTACAATGAACTCTCAAGTACAATGAACTCTCAAGTACAATGAACTCTCAAGTACAATGAACTCTCAAGTACAATGAACTCTCAAGTACAATGAACTCTCAAGTACAATGAACTCTCAAGTACAATGAACTCTTAAGTACAATGAACTTTTAAGTACAATGGATAGGCAAGTACAGTGGATAGGCATGTGTAATAGATAGGCAAGTACAGTGGATAGGCATGTGTAATAGATAGGCAAGTACAGTGGATAGTTAGCAAGTGCAATGGATAGACAGGTACAATGTATAGGCACTAGGCAGGTACAATGTATAGGCACTAGGCAGGTACAATGTATAGGCACTAGGCAGGTACAATGTATAGGCACTAGGCAGGTGCAATGTATAGGCACTAGGCAGGTACAATGTATAGGCAGGTACAATATATAGGCACTAGGCAGGTACAATGTATAGGTACTAGGCAGGTACAATATAATAGGTACTAGGCAGGTACAATGTATAGGCACTAGGCAGGTACAATGTATAGGCACTAGCCAGGTACAATGTATAGGCAGGTACAATATATAGGTACTAGGCAGGTACAATGTATAGGCACTAGCCAGGTACAGTGTATAGGCAGGTACAATATATAGGCACTAGGCAGGTACAATATATAGGCACTAGGCAGGTACAATGTATAGGTACTAGGCAGGTACAATATAATAGGTACTAGGCAGATACAATATATAGGTACTAGGCAGGTACAATATAATAGGTACTAGGCAGGTACAATATATAGGTACTAGGCAGGTACAATATAATAGGTACTAGGCAGGTACAATATATAGGTACTAGGCAGGTACAATATATAGGTACTAGGCAGGTACAGTATAATAGGTACTAGGCAGGTACAATATAATAGGTACTAGGCAGGTACAATATATAGGTATTAGGAAAGTACAATGTATAGGCAGGTACAATATATAGGTACTAGGCAGGTACAATATAATAGGTACTAGGCAGGTACAATATATAGGTACTAGGCAGGTACAATGGACAGGCAGTTGCAAAATAGAGGAAGTTACAAAAATTAGGCAGATACAATGGATAGGTAGGTATAATAAACAGGCAGGCACAATGGATAGGTACAATGAATAGGCAGATGTCAAACTAAACTGAGCCTGTCTGATAGGCCTAATGAGAATGTTACACGTGAGGGAATATTGTGGTTGACGTTCTCACATCAAGGTATTTTTCACTTCTTCTCGGTATTATCTTCTATAATAAAATAGAACTAAACTTCCAGTTATAAACGCATAAACCAAAATGATTGTTAATGGGTGCCCGTGGCTCGGTCGGCAGTGCACTAGGCTCACAGAGTGTCCGTAGTTCGATCCCCTGCACGGGTGGAAACGTTAGACTTGTTTACTTACACCTGCTGCCTCTGTTCACCTAGCAGTGAGTGGGTACCTGGATGTTAGTCGACTGGTGTGGGTGGTATCATGGGGGTGGTAGTATACAGTGGATAAGGCTGGGCTTTGAAATGAGGTGAGTTAGGATAGCAGCTCTAACCTGTAAAATTAATTCGTGTTAAAAAAAATAAAAAGCAACTATACCGCAGTTACTGACCGGTCTTCCGCGGTGAAATATGGACTGTTATGAGCAGTAGCTCTCCCTTAAAATGATATTTACGATATTTGTGCTTACTCATTTATACGCAAACTACACTTGTATCAACCAGTGAAGAAGTGGGGCCAGGAGCTATAACTCGACCCCTGCATCCACAATTAGGCGAGTACAATTGACTACATATGCACACTTACACACTCTTATATCCATACCCACACACACACACATTTGTGAATAACTTGCAAGAAGGAGGCGAATTTTATATCTCCTTTTACAGATGATGTAAAACTGTTGGGAAGAACGTAAGAATAGGAGAGGAGAGCCAGGGCTTGTAGTAATATGCAATTATATTACAAGGATAGTAAAGCAAATGGCTACTGGAGTTCGATCAAAACAAGTATCACGTCATGAAACTTAATGGAGAGGAGAACGGAGACTCAGTATAGACTGGGAAGGGACAGACTACAGATATCGACGAAAGATTTATTTTATTTAGCAAAACTGAATGAACCGGAAAAATGTTATTACAAGAGAAATGGATCTAAGAGAAAACATAAAAAAAGACAGAACCAGGAGCCTACACCATACCCAACATGTAGCCGGAAGAGCACATAAACTGCATGACTTCGGTAGCTTATGCGAGGCTAGCAAATTTCTGAATAATAGTAAGACACATGTACAAGTTAGGTATCTATTCGGAAACGTTTCGCCTACACAGTAGGCTTCTACAGTCGAGTACAGAAGAGTAAGCAGAAACAGTAGAGATGTGAAGACGATGTAATCAGTCAACCTGTCGGTATTGTATGCCATTTTCACATCAAAATTTCAGAAAAGCTCTCAGGAGCCTCGACAATGTATGTCAGGTCCTTCTTGGTATATGCAGCACCAGTTTGCAGTCCCTAACCCGATTTCCATGAGCGTCTTCAACGGTTACCAACCGTGTCAAATTTCATTTGAGCGATTACACGTTTTCTTCTCGCGTCGCTATTGTCTTCCTCAGGAGTGCGAAGTAAACTTTTTGTCGTCACTCTTGGCGGAGGAGTCTCACTGGTGTGAGGATGTTAGGTGGAGTCTCGAGGGTGTGAGGACTCGTAAAACTCAAACTTTGCACAACTCTATCAGCACAGTTTGTCGTAAACAAAGCTTTAAACTAAACCTTTGATTACACGTTTAGTACGATACGTCCACACCATTTATGTATGGCTGTTCTCATTATTAGTAGTAGTATTAGTATTATTATTGTTGTTGTGAGGGAGGGATTGACTTTTACATGACAGTCGTTGGAACATAGACCAGGTCAGCACTTTAGCTGTAATATGGGTCAGCACTTTAGCTGTAATATGGGTCAAGCAGCCTCTCCCTGCCTCCGCCTTACATACAATCGCTACTTCTGATACCCCTGACTGGTGGAGGATTAACATTTTATGGGTTAGAAATTTTTCCCGCAAAATGCTGTATTCTGTAATCCAGCTTATCATCCTACGTTCCGTTGAGTAAATGTGAGCTTTCCTGTTAGTTTGAGCTTTACCCAGATATTATGGCTCTGGTAGGTGCTCGTCTGATAACCCATAACCCGACCTAACAGAATGGCTGCAGCTTTATGAGGAACAAGTAATAGGTACTAAGATTTGTTTACCTGTGGTTCTAGTATTGTTTGAGCTGTGTACTTACGAACATATGGGATCCTTAGAGCTGTCTTCTTTAAACCACAAAGTTCATTGCTTTATCACATGCACTTGCAGCCCATTTGTCCAGTTACTTCTGACATTGTTAGTCACCTGTTTATTAGTTTCAACTGCAGAACATTTATACAGCCCTATTGTCCATATCGCGGCCATTTACTCCCACGAGCGACAATTCCCCGTGCAATAGGCGAATTACTACTCCACGGATGCTATGAGTCCAGCTCGTCCTCTTAACCACCACAGACATCATGGCACTGTTGTAACAACAGTCAAATGAGTGGCTGTTGATGAAGCCTAGAACAGTTGAAATATGACATAGTTACATAAGTCGCAGGCAGTGGCTGCCAGTTTTCTCTTGGTACATCGGACTTTTCTTTTTATCTTACATTTATATTTTTTTCGTTGTTCCTGGAGTGAGCTCACTCCAGCAAAGGCGTTCCCTGTGATCGTATTTGCTTAGACCTCCTCTTTTATGCAACATTGCAAACTCCTGATGAAGTGTTGATTGCAACACGAAAGGCCTAAAGCTGTCATTCAACTCCCCCGTGATTGTTATGAATATATATATATATATATATATATATATATATATATATATATATATATACATGTATATATATATATATATATATATATATATATATATATGTCGTGCCGAATATGTAAAACTGGTCAATTAGCAAGAACTCATTTAAAATTAAGTCTTTTCTAAAATTTTCTCTTATACGTTTAAAGATATATTTTTTTCATTAATGTTGATGTAAAAATTTATAATTTTGCACCAAAAGGAACTTAGAAAACTTACCTAACCTTATTATAACAAAAACAATTTGTTTTAGCCTAACCCAACTAAATATATTTTAGATTTATTTACAATAATTTAATACTAAACAAACACAGTGAAATATATTTTTTTCGTTAGGTTCAGAATGATTTTGGCGAAATTATTGCATACACAAATTTTCACTTGCCCTATATGGCAAGATGAGCGTTGCTATTTAAGCCAAGATAGCAAGTTCTGCCTATTCGGCACGACATATTTATATATATATATATATTTATATATATATATATATATATATATATATATATATATATATATATATATATATATATATATGTATATATATATATATATATATATATATATATATATATATATATATATATATATATATATATATATACGTATGTATATATATTGGGTTATATAAAGTCGCATGTAATAAAGGCGCACATATGAGTGTAATTCGTAGAGGCTCTTCCATCGCGCTGATCAACTCAGACATTTACATAATACATTATCATAATACGTTCTGACACACTATTTCACCCCACATCTGTTCTTGCACACCTGCTCCCAGACCTGCCCAATGCAACTTTTCCCACACCTGTCCCCATATATGCCCAATACCCGTTTCCACACACGTCCTCACTTACCCCACCACTTACACACACACACACACACACACACACACACACACACACATACATATATATACACCCACCTTCTCCACACCTTCCCCACACCTTCCCCACACCTACTTCCACACCTGCCCCCACATCTGCCCCGGGAGCGAGATGAGAGGCCAGACATTTTTTGCATATCATTGGCGCTGTCTTGTGAGATTATCCTGGGGAATGATAAGACACCCGGCTAATAAGAATGTATTTACATCTCTGCAGAGGAACTTAGCAGGCTGTGTTGAGTGTTAGTCTTGTTGAGTGTTAGTCTTGTTGAGTGTTAGTCTTGTTGAGTGTTAGTCTTGTTGAGTGTTAGTCTTGTGGAGTGTTAGTCTTGTTGAGTGTTAGTCTTGTGGAGTGTTAGTCTTGTGGAGTGTTAGTATTGTACAGTGTTAGTCTTGTAGAGTGTTAGTCTTGTTGAGTGTTAGTCTTGTAGAGTGTTAGTCTTGTACAGTGTTAGTCTTGTACAGTGTTAGTCTTGTACAGTGTTAGTCTTGTTGAGTGTTAGTCTTGTTGAGTGTTAGTCTTGTTGAGTGTTAGTCTTGTAGAGTGTTAGTCTTGTACAGTGTTAGTCTTGTGGAGTGTTAGTCTTGTACAGTGTTAGTCTTGTGGAGTGTTAGTCTTGTACAGTGTTAGTCTTGTACAGTGTTAGTCTTGTACAGTGTTAGTCTTGTGGAGTGTTAGTCTTGTACAGTGTTAGTCTTGTGGAGTGTTAGTCTTGTTGAGTGTTAGTCTTGTTGAGTGTTAGTCTTGTAGAGTGTTAGTCTTGTACAGTGTTAGTCTTGTACAGTGTTAGTCTTGTAGAGTGTTAGTCTTGTACAGTGTTAGTCTTGTACAGTGTTAGTCTTGTACAGTGTTAGTCTTGTACAGTGTTAGTCTTGTACAGTGTTAGTCTTGTACAGTGTTAGTCTTGTACAGTGTTAGTCTTGTACAGTGTTAGTCTTGTACAGCGTTAGTCTTGTACAGTGTTAGTCTTGTACAGTGTTAGTCTTGTACAGTGTTAGTCTTGTACAGTGTTAGTCTTGTACAGTGTTAGTCTTGTACAGTGTTAGTCTTGTACAGTGTTAGTCTTGTACAGTGTTAGTCTTGTACAGTGTTAGTCTTGTACAGTGCTAGTCTTGTTCTGAACTCGGGAAGGTATTTTAGCACAGTATAGGGGTGTAAGAGAGCACCAGTAGCAGCGACACCACCTGCAGCACTAGCACCACCACCAGCACCACCTGTAGCACTACCAGCAGCACCACCACCAACAGCACCAGCACACCCAGCACCACCTGCATCCCTAGCACCGCCAGCAGCAGTTGCACTATCTGCAGCACCAGCACTAGCAGTAATGGACAAGTAACAGTACTAGTAGCGGCAACAGATGAACAACATCAGCACACAAGCAACACCATCAACAATAGATCAGCATCAGCAACACACAAGCAGAAGCAGCACCAGCAGGAACAATCATCAGCAACAAATCGGCAGAGGCAACAGACAAGCAACAACAGCAACAGACCAGCAGGATCACTAGCATCAATACACAAGCAACAACACTCTCTGACTCGACCCCTTCAACCACAATTAGGTGAGTACTAGTGACGCTGGTAGGAGTAGTACCACCACTAGCACCAGCAGCCGTACAAACAGCACCAGCAATGCCACCACCACCACTACCACCACCACCACCACCACCACCACCACCACCACCACCACCACCACCACAGCTGGTGTACGGGCACATCACACCAGCTTCTGGCCCAGAGAGAAATTCGGACCATTCCCATGCCCTCCTCAACTTAGAGTAAGAGCTTCAATATAAACTTTGAAATTTTATCTCAGAAATAGGAAGACAAATGCCAATGCTCTGCCTAAGGCGCGTAAATCATTATCGGATTTTCCAGTTTGTGTCGCTCACCTCCCAGAAATATTCGTCCAGGTTTGTTCCTTGGTAGCTTGTGGGGCACCGGAAGAGTCAGCTGCCCCGGACGATACTCTCAGGAAGAGGCAGACTGGGCAGAGCAAACTCCTGGTAGGATATAAGATCTCTAGACAGGATTATGAAGGAATACAAATGCTGACCCAGAGATCCTTCGGGAGCACCCCCAAGATTTCCCAAGTCTCCCACTAATCATTAGGGAAAACGGGTGTGTGAGAGCGGCACCAATAATAGGAGACTCGCCTACAGTCTCCTAGTCTCCTACTATCTACTCCAACACTAAAAGTCACGCTGGCAAAATCGGAATTTTGATGTATAAATGTTGGCGGCGGTGAATGGCGGTGGCGGTGGCGGTGGCGGTGGCGGGGACCAGGAGTGCTGGAGGCTGGTGAGCCGGCACCCACATTTGCATTTCCCATTCAGCTGTCGACAGAAGGATAGAGGAAGGAGGAAGGGAAATGAGCTCAGGTATACTTTGTCAAACTTACTCCTCTCCTCCTTCTCTCTATCATCTCTTGATCTCTTCCTCAGTTCCTCTCTCTCTCTCTCTCTCTCATTCTCTTTCCCCCAGGAAAGAGGAGTGTCGTACGGAGCTTCAGACTCAGGAATCAAAACTCGTGTCATAACTTGTAATGGTATTCATACCAGCTCAGCTGACTGGGAATTATCCACACTGATGGCCTGTCAGCGTCCTAGCAGGTCCCAGCACCAGTGTTCCCAGCACTCCCAGCACCAGTGCTCCCAGCACTCCCAGCAGTCCTAGCACTAGTGTTCACAGCACTCCCAGCAGTCTCAGCACCAGTGTTCCCAGCACCCCCGCACCATTGTTCCCACCATACCCAGCACCAGTGTTCCCAGCACTCCCAGCACCAGTGTTCCCAGCAGTCCCAGCACCAATGTTCCCAGCACTCCCAGCACCAGTGCTCCCAGCACCCCCAGCAGTCCTAGCACTAGTGTTCACAGCACTCCCAGCAGTCCCAGCACCAGTGTTCCCAGCACCCCCGCACCATTGTTCCCACCATACCCAGCACCAGTGTTCCCAGCACTCCCAGCACCAGTGTTCCCAGCACTCCTAGCACCAGTGTTTACAGCACTCCCAGCAGTCCCAGCACTACTGTTCCCAGCAGCCCCAGCACCAGTGTTCCCAGCACTCCCAGCATCAGTGTTCCCAGCACTCCCAGCGGTTAGTTACCTCAGGGACTAGTTTCCTGAGAAATTAGTTACCTGAGTAACTAGTTACCTGGTTTGTAATTAGTTATTTAGCTTCTTTATTAGCAAGCCGAGGAAAACACATCTCGCAAATAACTTGAGAGATAGATAGAGAGAGAGAGAGAGAGAGAGAGAGAGAGAGAGAGAGAGAGAGAGAGAGAGAGAGAGAGAGAGAGAGAGAGAGAGAGAGAGAGAGAGAGATAAAAAAGAGATTGAAAAGGGATGACAGGTAAACAGAGAGAGAGAAAGAGATAAACAGACAACAAGGGGAGGAGAATCATACATGATGAGACAACATTGACACAGCTAAACTGGCTTATTGGTTCACACACACACACACACACACACACACACACACACACACACACACACACACACACACACACACACGATACACTAAGTACTCAGAGGACTAAATCGGATAAATGAAATGACTGAAAAGAGGAGAAAGTTGACAAAGGGACATAGAAGGAATGTAATATAGCTGCCTTAGCTTAGCTTTTTATAGGAACAAACTCATGAAACTGGAAGAGGGAGACCAGAGGCATAGTAACACGGGAAAATAAAGATAGAAAGGGAAAGAAAAGTGAAATAACTCAGGGTAAAGCAAATGTACTTAAAATTGTACTAACTGTAATTTTTCTCTGCCTCTCTAATATTTTTTTTCTAATTATAATATATATGCTACCTACTTTTTGTAACAATACATAATTAAAATTTACCACTCCATAACTAGTGTCTAGCTTTAAGTAATGTGAGAGCATTAGGGTTAGTCTGTCATGCATGATAGTGGCTTCCTTTGTGCTTAAGAGACACCTAAGTACCTGTCTTCTAATAACATATTCATTTTTCCATTATAATCTACCTTGTCCATAATTATTATCACATTTGCTTAGTCTGTTTCATAAGGTGAAGTCCAGAATCTTTCCTTAATTCATGGTATAACTTAACAAATCTTTGAGGACAATTTTGCAGAGGTCTGAGCTAAGCTCAGACCTCTGCAAAACATCTCTGTAGTACTCGCCTAAAACAGTATTAGAATTGCCACCATTCTTGGCGTCTCCATCAAGGACCTCCTCAAAGCTAAAATCTCGCACTCGAAAATGTTCGACGCAGGTATTTAAACTATTTGCTGAGAGGGATGCGATAAAGTATACATTCAAGAAGCATTCTTCGACCTTGAAACACGCGTGAACAAACACATTTATGCCTGTATATAACATTGGAACACCACTAACCACCTTGTGAGATAGAAGAATAGCCCTTATATCTGTCTCCAACACTCTTACACAGAAGAAAGACAGTTTGATTATCTCACGAATTCCAGCACCTCTCCTACTTCAAACATTCTACACCACCATCACTTGAGACACCTTCGTTACTACTACTGTTACTACTACTTCTCTAACTACTACTTCTACGACAACTACTACTTCTACCCCAGCCTCTTCCTTTACACATACTTATTGTATTTATGCAGTGTATGTATTGGCTTGACAATTCCTGGTAGACGTAACGTTACCTTAATGTCCCATTAAGCTTCACATGTGTCTATTTACATAGGAAATAAATGTTAAAATTGAGCACATTTCTTTTTTCGTAATCGGTAAGCTGCCCAGAGTTAATTTTAAGTCGACCCAACTTCTTAACGTTGTCCAATACACTTGAAAGAAGCCTTTCTGATTTCTCTTGGGTTTCCTTGGAATCTTAATTTCAGTCTCATTTAGCTTTTTAAAATGAACATAATAGTCAATAAGGTTACCCCTCCTTTTTTTGATGCACCAAATACTTCCTTTCTTCATCCCTAAGTGATGTTGTACTCTTCTGTTCAATAATTCGGAATTATCTTATATTTAATCTAATTTTTCTCTGACTGACTGTGTTATCTGGGCAGATTGTGTAATATTTTGAAAATTTCTTACTTTTAGGGTTTTGATTAATATGATCATTGATCAAGTCATCCCATTCTACACTAGTCATGAGGTCCCTAACTCCATTATCATCTGGCTAACGAGAATCTGGGACTTTTATTCTATTATTACTATTAACATACTTCAATGTAATATTAAAACTTATAGATTTGTAGATTATGTTGGAAGGTCTTCTTGTTTGCCACAACCAGGTCATGGAAGTTGTTACCTCAAGTGGGTTCCATCACAAACTGTTTTATAAGAGGCCATGCGCTTGCTTATTTCAAATCTTACATTACTAATAGGTATCAGTATGTCACCATTAAAGACACAGCATCAGCAACACGGCCACTTGATACTGGAGTTCCGCAGGGAAGTGTCCTTGGTCCCCTGCTCTTCCTCATATACATCAATGACCTTCCAAACGTATCCCAACACCTGAAACCCATTCTCTTTGCTGACGACACGACTTATGTCATCTCTCACCCTAATCTTGCCACCCTCAACACCACTGTGAATGAGGAGCTGATCAAAATATCGACTTGGATGACAGCCAATAAACTTACGCTTAACACTGACAAAACCTACTATATTATGTTTGGTAGCAGAGCAGGAGATGCACAAATTAACATTAAGATTGACAACACTCTAATTACCAGAAATAATGGGGGCAAATTCCTTGGCTTATACCTTGACAACAACCTGAATTTCAGCACCCATATCCAGCATATAACCAAAAAAGTATCCAAAACGGTTGGGATCCTCTCCAAGATGCGATACTACGTGCTGCAAAATGCCCTTCTCACACTATACCACTCACTTATTTATCCATACCTCACCTATGCTATTTGTGCTTGGGGATCAACTGCAGCAACACACCTAAAGCCAATAATAACCCAACAAAAAGCTGCAGTAAGAATAATCACTAAATCCCATCCCTGGCAACACACCCCCCCACTCTTCATAGACCTAAACTTACTCCCTGTTCAGTACATCCACACTTACTACTGTGCAATCTACATCTACAGGGCCTTAAACTCTAAAATCAACCTTGACCTAAAACGCTTTCTTGATAGTTGTGACAGAACCCACAGGCATAACACCAGACACAAACATCTCTACGACATTCCCCGTGTCCGACTAAACCTTTACAAAAATTCAATGTATGTCAAAGGCCCTAAAATCTGGAATACCCTACCTGAGAACTCTAGAACTGCAGACACATTCATCACCTTCAAAACTACCATTAGAAAACATCTTATCTCCCTGATACACCCTGTCAACTAACTACACGAATACCACCTGGTGGTTCACACTTACACTCACTCACTCATTTGACCATAAACAGAAATATTAATCTCAATCTTAAAATAATGAATCCTGTGATACTCCAATACTGAAACTATGTACTGTGCCAAAACAAAAGCATTTACGTTGCTAAACTCACAAACTAGTATTTAGTCACTTAGCCATAATACCAACTTACCTCATAATTTGTAATATTTTACAATTAAGAACAAAACTAAGTATGCCCGAAATGCCTAGCCATGCTAAGCGTTCTAGTGGTACACTCTGTAATCACTATTTTACTACATGTAAACCAAACAATAACCAAATTTCTGTAAACTCAGCATTGTAATCCTTATAGAGAATAAACTTTGAATTTGAATTTGAATTTGAATAAACAATCTCAGACAACAACTAGGAAGTCTTTGAACTTTAGATTTCCCTGACAATTTAGATAAAATTAATATCTCTTAGGAATACTACATTTTCCTGCCTAGAAGCCTTAAGGACTTCGTCTACTTTAAAGTTCGAGGATCAGTATAATACACCTAAAATCAGCTTTTCCTGACCGTATAGAAAGTCTACCCAGACAGATTGTGTTTCCGCTTCTTCAGTTTTTATATCTGTTTGTATGCAACATTTCAAGTATTCTCTATTATATAGCGCCAATCAACCTACTACTTGTTCTTTCTGCTAATGCGGAATAATTTAAACCCCTGAATATTGTATTTGGCAGTCATGTCCCCACTCTTCAAATTAAACACATTTGAGTTTCGTGGTAAAATCGACGTTTTCTACACATACAATTAATCTTAACTAGCGTTGCGTCTCCTTGTAAAACACGTACATACATGATATGAAAGTTTTCCTTCCATATCTTACCCTTTTCATTTCCGCTCCTCATAATATCCTTGTCATCAGCCCATTCTCGACATGCATGTCATTCCCGACACAGAAGTGGTCGGAGTTATCCTTGCAGTACTTATCCAGCCAGCAGTCAACACCAGTTGCTGTGAATAACCATTCACTGCCATCAACCCCGCGTGACACAGTGCCATGTATATGACTGGGATATATCTCTCTCTCTCTCTCTCTCTGTTCTAATTATATCTGTTTCTGTCCTCTATTATAAAAATGTCCTCTCTCCTACGCTTTCCAACATTATTTTATTTTGTCTTGAAACAGATACTCTGCTTGCTCCTATTACCTGTCATTAGGTTGTTTAATCTACTATCTCATCCATCCCGACCCCATAAAAATAAGCCTTGCTCATAAATTTAATATGAGGATCTCTCGCTTCTTGCACCTTTTTACCTTTACTAACAGTTTCGTTTTGTTTTTCTCGATGTCCGAAGAAAATTCATCTGATAATATAGCGAAGAAATGGGCAGTCTCCATAGCAGTGTCTTCTTCCTTCAACTTCGGTTTTAATCGAAGTTCTCCTCTTTCTTCGAGGGACGAATTATATTGTTCTCTACTTTAAGAAGATGTATCACCTAGCTTCTTCCAGCTTTGTTTTCACTTGAAGGTAAACTTTAAGAAACTCTGATAAGACATTGTTAACGCTTCAGTAACACTAGTACTGAGACTCTCTACAGCATGTACTCACGGAAAATAGGTCGACTCCCTACTGAGGTTCACTCATTGCTCATTTTCAAAAGAAACGAGACCAAGAACTAGAGCTCCCTATCCATTCCACTTTCCCCTCCCTCCTCCCCCAAACTCAAATGGGTAATTACAAATAGCTTATTACATTTATACACATTGTCGCTCCTTATTTCTCTCCCTTTCTATGTCAGCTCCCTCCTACCCTCCTCCCCCCTCCTTCCCTTCCTCGCAGACAGGTGAACACGAGAAAACTAATTCCTGGATTTCTGTCAGAAAATATGGCAGGAGGAGACAAACAGAGGGCATTCAGAGCTCTTATTTCTGCTGGAGGGAAAGAAGTGAGCCGGCTGTGTGTGTTGACACAAGCATTCACCAGTGTTTGTCCCCCACCAGGTTTTACCTGACTCCTGTGTAGCTAGACTATACCTGGCCAGCCAATCACGACGAGTGATGGTATTACACTATGTTTCCCTCTCTCTCACTCTCTCTCTCTCTCTCTCTCTCTCTCTCTCTCTCTCTCTCTCTCTCTCTCTCTCTCTCTCTCTCTCTCTCTCTCTCTCTCTCTCTCTCTCTCTCTCTCTCTCTCTCTCTCTTCCCCTGACTTTCGAACAGCTGTACCGTCAAGTGGAGGCAAAGCTCGAGGAAGATAAGTAAGAGATACATCTTAGAAAGAACAAGATTTATCCCCGAAACAAGTAAGAGAATACCAGCCACACCAAATGGAATTAATATGTAAGAAAAGACTGAAGATGAATAAGGTGAAGATGCTGTCGAGACTAGTACTTCATTATCCAATGAATGTGATTCGGCCATCCAGAACGACGCAACTAGAGCCCCTAGGGAAGGTAAGAATGTCCTTGAAGATGAGGATTCTCAGATTAAATATATGGACAAGGCTTATTGTACAAGGGATAGGAATAGAAGGCAAGGGAAGCTTTTACCTGGGATTGGAATGGAGAATATAACTTGCAGATTAGCCAACTATTTCCTCCTCCGTACAGGAGGAAATGGTGTTGGGAAGGATAGGAGAATCTTTTTACTAGAATAAAGGATAACAATAAATATAATTACGATAAAGGGAGAGATTCGTGTCATATGTGGCATTTTTGCCAAGTAGGGTTGTTGGCAGTGAATGGTAGCCTAAAGCAATTGCTGTGAATTGCTGGTTGGATAAGCTTTGCAAGGATACTGCAGTGCCATTTACTGATAACCGGGACCTCTTCTATGGCAGAAATAGCATGCGCCAGGAATGGGGCTCATATATCTATGGTAAAGGTTGCAGTGATGGCTAAATTAGATGACTAATTCTACCCACTAGACAAACAGTGGCTTCCATCACCCCTCTATCTATGCCAGTGACGACAATAATGTTGCAGCGTTCGCCACGAAAACCATTAAAAATTTATCGGGTTGCTCCCACCCCATCAGGAACACACTCACAGTGGGAATTTACAGCATTCCATGTGGGAGATGCAATCGCATTTATACAGGGGAAAACTGCCAGAGATCTGGACACATGATTACAGGAATGTAAACATATTTACAGAATACACGACTCATGACATGTATGTGTGGTACATCGGAGCACATACGTACATCTCATGAAATTTGAAGCAGCACATTTACTGTACCAGAGGGATGGCTATATCTATAATCTGTGGCTATTCAGGTCACGAGCAGCACCGAAATGAAGAAAAAGACACATGTGCAACATGTGAGTATCTTTAATGTAGACGTTTCGCCATTCAGTGGCTTTATCACTACAAATTTAAGAAGATAATGAAGAAGACAATAGAACTATATACAAAAGACGTGGTAATCAGTGCTGAAGAATCTTCAGAACTACGGTACTCTTCGCCAGCTGCAATGCTGAGGAACTGACTACCTCGCCTTTTGTATATAGTTCTATTGTTTTCCCATTATGTCCTTAAATTTGAATTGATAAATCCACTGAATGGCAAAACGTCAAAAAAAAAAGATACCCAGATGTTGCACATGAACAACAAGTACAAATCACACATATCAGAGGAATGTTCATTTTAGCAAAGCATGTCACTTTTTTTTTTAAACAACACAGGAAGTGCAGATTACCGAGATATGATCCCTCACCCCAGACCTTATCCAATGTTCATTGACCTGGTCTGGTTTGGTAGAGATTTGCAGCATATCGAAGCCCAATGGGGAAGTGTCGTGACATTTGTAATGTCTTCCCTAGAGAAGAGGTGTTCCTCTTCATCTTCCGGGACACTTGCTGTGCCTAATCCTAGCAACAATACCCGCCCTCACGGGGCTCGCAGGGAGAAGCTAGGCACGTCTTTCACTGGAGTAGCAGTTAGTTACTTTTGATGTCTTCTTCGATGCCACTGTGTCTAAATTCGGCGATTTCTCTCCTGGAGTAAGCGTCCTCAAACTCACAACTGGTCTGTCACTTACTCCGCCCCCACGGGGCTCGTAGGGCGTAGAAGGTAATATGGAGCAGCAGATGATGTGCTCTGGACCAGGTTGTCTGCTCTTAACTGACCTCTTAGTCTGAACACCTCACCAACAGCCTGACAGAACATCACCTACATCTTGCCTCATCTTCGCCCACTACCTGTTGTGACTACTTTACAGCAATGCATATATCCATTTTTTATATGTCCTCTGAACTTTATTGTTGTATATGGAACATCATGATAGTAGGTTTTCTCTTGTTGTATATATTATTAACCACTTGTTGGCTCACAGTCGACAAGTGGTTGTCACTTCCACCAGCACCTCTGTTGTAATGTTGTGTTGTCACTTCCACCAGCACTTCTGTTGTAGTGTTGTGTTGTCACTTCCACCAGCACCTCTGCTGTAAAGTGTTGTGTTGTCACTTCCACCAGCACTTCTGTTGTAAAGTGTTGTGTTGTCACTTCCACCAGCACTTCTGTTGTAAAGTGTTGTGTTGTCACTTCCACCAGCACTTCTGTTGTAAAGTGTTGTGTTGTCACTTCCACCAGCACTTCTGTTGTAGTGTTGTGTTGTCACTTCCACCAACACTTCTGTTGTAGTGTTGTGTTGTCACTTCCACCAGCACTTCTGTTGTAGTGTTGTGTTGTCACTTCCACCAGCACTTCTGTTGTAGTGTTGTGTTGTCACTTCCACCAGCACTTCTGTTGTAGTGTTGTGTTGTCACTTCCACCAACACTTCTGTTGTAGTGTTGTGTTGTCACTTCCACCAGCACTTCTGTTGTAGTGTTGTGTTGTCACTTCCACCAGCACTTCTGTTGTAGTGTTGTGTTGTCACTTCCACCAACACTTCTGTTGTAGTGTTGTGTTGTCACTTCCACCAACACTTCTGTTGTAGTGTTGTGTTGTCACTTCCACCAGCACTTCTGTTGTAAAGTGTTGTGTTGTCACTTCCACCAGCACTTCTGTTGTAGTGTTGTGTTGTCACTTCCACCAACACTTCTGTTGTAGTGTTGTGTTGTCACTTCCACCAACACTTCTGTTGTAGTGTTGTGTTGTCACTTCCACCAGCACTTCTGTTGTAGTGTTGTGTTGTCACTTCCACCAACACTTCTGTTGTAGTGTTGTGTTGTCACTTCCACCAACACTTCTGTTGTAGTGTTGTGTTGTCACTTCCACCAGCACTTCTGTTGTAGTGTTGTGTTGTCACTTCCACCAACACTTCTGTTGTAGTGTTGTGTTGTCACTTCCACCAGCACTTCTGTTGTAGTGTTGTGTTGTCACTTCCACCAACACTTCTGTTGTAGTGTTGTGTTGTCACTTCCACCAACACTTCTGTTGTAGTGTTGTGTTGTCACTTCCACCAGCACTTCTGTTGTAGTGTTGTGTTGTCACTTCCACCAACACTTCTGTTGTAGTGTTGTGTTGTCACTTCCACCAACACTTCTGTTGTAGTGTTGTGTTGTCACTTCCACCAACACTTCTGTTGTAGTGTTGTGTTGTCACTTCCACCAGCACTTCTGTTGTAGTGTTGTGTTGTCACTTCCACCAACACTTCTGTTGTAGTGTTGTGTTGTCACTTCCACCAGCACTTCTGTTGTAGTGTTGTGTTGTCACTTCCACCAACACTTCTGTTGTAGTGTTGTGTTGTCACTTCCACCAACACTTCTGTTGTAGTGTTGTGTTGTCACTTCCACCAACACTTCTGTTGTAGTGTTGTGTTGTCACTTCCACCAGCACTTCTGTTGTAAAGTGTTGTGTTGTCACTTCCACCAGCACTTCTGTTGTAGTGTTGTGTTGTCACTTCCACCAACACTTCTGTTGTAGTGTTGTGTTGTCACTTCCACCAACACTTCTGTTGTAGTGTTGTGTTGTCACTTCCACCAACACTTCTGTTGTAGTGTTGTGTTGTCACTTCCACCAACACTTCTGTTGTAGTGTTGTGTTGTCACTTCCACCAACACTTCTGTTGTAGTGTTGTGTTGTCACTTCCACCAACACTTCTGTTGTAGTGTTGTGTTGTCACTTCCACCAACACTTCTGTTGTAGTGTTGTGTTGTCACTTCCACCAACACTTCTGTTGTAGTGTTGTGTTGTCACTTCCACCAACACTTCTGTTGTAGTGTTGTGTTGTCACTTCCACCAACACTTCTGTTGTAGTGTTGTGTTGTCACTTCCACCAACACTTCTGTTGTAGTGTTGTGTTGTCACTTCCACCAACACTTCTGTTGTAGTGTTGTGTTGTCACTTCCACCAACACTTCTGTTGTAGTGTTGTGTTGTCACTTCCACCAACACTTCTGTTGTAGTGTTGTGTTGTCACTTCCACCAACACTTCTGTTGTAGTGTTGTGTTGTCACTTCCACCAACACTTCTGTTGTAGTGTTGTGTTGTCACTTCCACCAACACTTCTGTTGTAGTGTTGTGTTGTCACTTCCACCAACACTTCTGTTGTAGTGTTGTGTTGTCACTTCCACCAACACTTCTGTTGTAGTGTTGTGTTGTCACTTCCACCAACACTTCTGTTGTAGTGTTGTGTTGTCACTTCCACCAGCACTTCTGTTGTAGTGTTGTGTTGTCACTTCCACCAGCACTTCTGTTGTAGTGTTGTGTTGTCACTTCCACCAGCACTTCCGTTGTAGTGTTGTGTTGTCACCATTGATGGCTGTATATTATTATAAGGTGATACACTCTCAACATCACGTTTTATCATGGTGCGCTCTTAGCACAATATTTTAACATCGTAGATATTTGTATACTGTATTTTAACATGATAATTTGCGATTGAGTGGTGGCCGCTATAAAACACTTGGCAGTAGAGATGCTGGGGCGGGAGGTAGGCAGACGATAGACTGGGAGACAGGCAGACAGGAAATCAGGTAAAACAAGAAAGCAAGCAAGAAGGCAGGTAGGTTGGCAGGCAAGAAGGCAGGCAGGTTGGCAGGCAAGAAGGCAGGCAGAAAATCAGGCAGACAAGCAGGCTGGCAGGGCGCCATCGCTCTGGATAACCCAATCTGGCAGTGCTCGTCACGGTAAGAGGCAGACTCCGGCCCCACAAATAGACTAAAGAGTGTTTTAAAGTTCGAACTGACCAACACACACACACACACACACACACACACACACACACACACACACACACACACACATACACACACACACGCACTGCCTTTCCTCGGATTTTCAGACTTTTCACGTATTTCCAGTCCCTCCCGCGTGGCTTATAACTCCACTACCTTGATAAGCAAGGACGCGGCCCCTTCCCTGGTAAAGTAAGAGGCAAGGGTCGGCTAGTTGACCGCTCTCTCGCTCACTTTATTTAATACTGACCTTCTACCTCAGTATACTTTGTCACCAGATTAAGGTTGACTTAGAGACTAGATTTACATTACATAACTTACTTAACTTCAACTAAGAATCTTTTATTTAATAGAACTGTATGCGGGAGAATATTTGCTGTTATCATAAATTATTGTGTTAACCTGGAAGACGTTTCACCCACTAGGATGAACGAAACATCTCAATAAAATGCTATAAACACCATACTGTGTCTTATTAACATGTGTAATGCTAGGCCTACTGTCCCTATAGGCTGCTACTAAATTCCCTCTAACTAGTTTGACACAAAATCTCAGTTGTAACACCAGACATTAATTTTTTCCCTACAAATTACCTCAATAATTACCTTTAAAAATTAATTATTTTCATCAGAATTTTATTTCCATTAGATCTCACCTGAGGCGCTCGTCAACCTGCTCATTAAACTCGCTCTTTCACTCGTACGGGTTTAGAGTATTTTTTCAACGTAATAATCCTGATTAATCTTCCAGAGCGAAAAAGAAAAAGTCTTTCGATATATTTTGAAATAATTACTTATAGTAATTACGTATTTTTATCTCCCAGTAAATTCGGTGAACATCCACGTGTTCATTTATGTCAGTTTGTTCTATACGTAGCTGAACAAAATTGTATTGAGCGAAACGTTGCCCTTAATAAATGCTAGTCCTGCAACCTGTATTTTATTCGTTATTAACGGCAGTGACATATTTCGAGTATTTTTGTCCAATTAGGCTGATTTTGTTGTATATTTTAACGCGTTTCTGCCCCAGAATTTTTCAAAATCACATTGAAAAGTATCTTTCATGTCTTGATTATGGCATCTTAGTATATTTGGCTAATTATTCCGTTAACGACTCTTTTTTCGTAGTAATTTTAATCCTTGCATGACCTTTATATGTTCAGTGCATGATATAATAATAATAATAATAATAATAATAATAATAATAATAATAATAATAATAATAATAATAATAATGCTTTATTATTATTATTATTATTATTATTATTATTATTATTATTATTATTATTATTAACAAAAGTAGTACAAATAATAATAGTGGTAATTTTAGTAGCAGTGAAAATTTTTGAGAGTGAAATTCGAGTTTGCAGGAAACTAGGAGTTCATCTGTCAGTTTTATGAATAAAACCGAATGAATTTTTTATTCCCGTTTAATCACACTAAATATATTTGAGTCTACTCATGAAAAGCCTCAGTATTTAATGACTGAAGCATCTTGTGGCAAGTTAATACCCATTAAGTTTGGTTGGTGTGCGGGTAAATTTGTCGTACCTGGAGGGTATTTCGGGGGGTCACCGCCCCCGCGGACCAGTCCACGACCAGGCCTTGTGTTAATTTTTATTTATAAAACTTGGAATTGTGACTTTACCACCGAAATACATCTTTTTATTATTATTATTTGTTAGGTGACTACCTCAGTTAATTTGAACTAAGATATACTATCACTCCCCCCCCCGGGATGCGACCCACAACAATCGACTAGTATCCAGGTATTGCTGCTAGGTGAACAGGAGCAGCAGGTGTAATGACACGTACCCAACGTTTCCTCTCGAGCCGGGGATCGAACCACGAACCCTCAGCATGTGAGCTGATTGCAATACCAACTGAACCACGTTTAAGACATTACGCTGGTCTACGGGCAATTATATATATATATATATATATATATATATATATATATATATATATATATATATATAGATATATATATAGAGAGAGAGAGAGAGAGAGAGAGAGAGAGAGAGAGAGAGAGAGAGAGAGAGAAATAGATAGATAGATAGATAGATAGATAGATATAGATAGATAGACAGACAGATACTGACATAGGTTAATAAATCAAGAGCTTGGGATGAAAAAAAATGAAAGAATAAGACCTAGGAACATGCAATGAAATGCAAAAACATGGATTTCTTGGTCAATTTTGAGATGAGTGGCGTGAGTGAGGCGGGTGAGCCTGGGTAAGGGCCTATATTAGCCCTCAAACACACCGTAATTGTACACTCTAAATGCCTTGTTAGTATGCATGGTAGAACACACAGCAAGGATCATACCTCAACCTTTGATGGTGCCTCTCAGCCATACTTCTCAACAGCACTACCATTCTTATTTTGCTTCATTTTCTTCTTCGTCTTCTTCTTATTGTAGTATCCCTGTCCTCTTTTTCCTTCTCATTCTTCCTCTTCCTCTACAGTTCCTAGTGATATACTCGGTACAAAAGACTCATTTCACCGTACAGTAACAAGCATATCATTACAAACCACTATTATCATTATTATTATAATTTCATTAGTATTATTAGAATTATTATCACAATTGTTGTGATTATTAGTTTATAGTGATCTGTACATAAGGAAAGATGTCGTCTGGTGCCACTAAATTGTTACCATATAATTAGTGCAGAAGTTATGGCAATTGTGGCATTAGTGTTATCTTATGCGATTATACGTTACTGTACTTTAGTGTGACACTGTATAATTTAATGTTTAAAATTATAACCATAATTTTTAAAGAGGTGAACGACTAAGCCAGCGGAAGGCCTCGGTCAGATGACCAGAAGCTCCAGCTGTGGGTCATTATATTACTAAGACCCGCGTCAGGAAACACTTGTCCTGTTTCCTGATAAACTTTACCCACACGTTCTAAAGTGTACATCAGCAGGTCAGTGTTCATCAGTAGCAAACATCAGCCTTGGTTCCCACACCCAGCTTATGCTAACATTCGATGGTGTGACCCACTGATCAGTGTCTATACTGCTAGTCCTTCTCTTAATGTTTCGTACATTCTACTGGGAAATTATTGTAGTTGAGGGATGTTCCCTGTAGTTCAGGCACCGTAGCTTCCGGTGGAAGCTAAGGCAACCTTACCCTTCAGTGAGTCAGGACTGGGAGCTGGTCTGTGGCAGGTGTTGTTATCTAGCTGCTGGTCTGTGGCAGGTGTTGTTATGTAGCTGCTGGTCTGTGGCAGGTGTTGTTATGTAGCTGCTGGTCTGTGGCAGGTGTTGTTATCTAGCTGCTGGTGTGTGGCAGGTGTTGTTATCTAGCTGCTGGTCT
>NC_091330.1:1032500-1100000 GCF_038502225.1 Cherax quadricarinatus | reverse complement strand
TCCCTCCCTCCCTAATTCCCAATCTGCCTCCCTCCTCTTCCCTCCTCTCTCCCTCCCTCCCACAAATGCTTACTTTTTTCCCTTGTCTAGTCCCAAATGGTTCACTACACCGACTGACTGACCAGTGGTAGGATGGTGGGCGGCCGGGTGTGGGTGGGTAACCTGGTATATGCTGGTGGGTGGGCGGGTATGAGCATTTGGTCAGTTACGGACTGGTGTATGTGTATGGACGAGCGTGTTTGTTGGTGGGTGTGTATGAATGGGCGTGCGTTGGTGGGTGGGTTGATAGTGGGTTGGTGGGTTTGATGGTAGTGGGTTGGTAGGTGGGTTTGTAGTGGGTTGATGAATGGGCTGGTAGTGGGTTGATGGGAGGGCTGGTAGTGGGTTGGTGGGTGGTATGGTAGTGGGTGGGCGGGCTGGTAGTAGGTTGGTGAGTGAGCTAGTAGTGAGTTGTGAGTGGGCTGGTAGTGGATTGGTGGGTGGTATGGTAGTAGGTGGGTGGGCTGGTAGTGTGTTGGTAGGTGGATGTTCTGGTAGTGGGTGGGTGGGTGGGCTGGTTGTGGGTGGGTGGGTGGGCTGGTAGTGGGTGGGCGGGCTGGTAGTAGGTTGGTGAGTGAGCTAGTAGTGAGTTGTGAGTGGGCTGGTAGTGGATTGGTGGGTGGTAAGGTAGTAGGTGGGTGGGCTGGTAGTGTGTTGGTAGGTGGATGTTCTGGTAGTGGGTGGGTGGGTGGGCTGGTTGTGGGTGGGTGGTTGGGCTGGTAGTGGGTGGGTGGGTGGGTTGAAGCACCAACAACAACAGCCGCCTCGTTCTATTCTCTTCCAATCTTACTTATTCCCTTTTTCTCATATTTTTTAGAGTTTCCCTTGAGAGAGGGAGAGAGAGAGAGAGAAGCAAAGCTACAGTGTGTAATGGATACGTATACATGTATACATTGTGTCAGGAACATACACATGACTCACGAAATCGTAATAACGTGTGTGTGTGTGTGTGTGTGTGTACTCACCTAGTTGTACTCACCTAGTTGAGGTTGCGGGGGTCGAGTCCGAGCTCCTGGCCCCGCCTCTTCACTGATCGCTACTAGGTCACTCTCCCTGAACCGTGAGCTTTATCATACCTCTGCTTAAAGCTATGTATGGATCCTGCCTCCACTACATCGCTTCCCAAACTATTCCACTTACTGAGTGTGTGTGTGTGTGTGTGTGTGTGTGTATGTGTGTGTATGTGTGTGTGTGTGTGTATCAGACATAAGTAGATTGCTTAGAGCGACATATGTATGAATGTATAATATACAATGCTTTCACGTAATACATACTTAATTTAACATTAATCAACATTGCTTTCATGTATCCCATCACATACATTATGTAACACTATTCAACATTCCTAGTGAGAGCGCAGCACTAGGCGGGACGACAGTCTCATCTGTCAGCCGGATTATTTACTTGGTCAGTTGAACTGATAGCTACAATGTCTGAGATGCTGTGATGACTGATACAGCCATGTTCTTGAGAAAGATGCAGCCAAGGTGAGGCTGGTTACCCCTGCCCGTCTTGTGGTATAGTATCTTCGTTTTGTTTGTTTGCTGAGGTGGGCCAGACGGGGCCAGACGGGGCCAGACGGGGCCAGACGGGGCCAGACGGGGCCAGACGGGGCCAGACCGGGCCAAACGGGGCCAGACGGGGCCAGACGGGGCCAGACGGGGCCAGACGGGGCCAGACCGGGCCAGACGGGGCCAGACGGGGAGCCTAGAGTTAGTAGACCGTCAACATCTTTCCCGTGTCGAAGAGTTTACTTAACTGAGTGATGCAGTCTGGAATACTGAGGACTTCAGCTGAGTGGCCATAGTGGTGCTGGTGGTATTATCGGTGGTGCTTGTGCTGGTAGTGATACTGATGCTGGTGGTGGTGCTACTGGTGCTGAGATAGTGCTGCTGACGCTGGTAGTAATGGTGGTGCTGTTGCTAGTACTGGCATGGTGCTGCTGTTGGTGGTGGTGCTAGTACTGGCATGGTAGTGCTGCTGCTGCTTCTGCTGGTATTGCTAGTGCTGTGCTGGTATTGCTGGTGGTGTGCTGGTATTGCTGGTGGTGTGCTGGTATTGCTGGTGGTGTGCTGGTATTGCTGGTGGTGTGCTGGTATTGCTTGTGATGTGCTGGTATTGCTGGTGCTGGTGCTGGTATTGCTGGTGCTGTGCTGGTATTGCTGGTGCTGTGCTGGTATTGCTGGCGCTGGTGCTGGTATTGCTGGCGCTGTGCTGGTATTGCTGGTGCTGTGCTGGTATTGCTGGTGCTGGTGCTGGTATTGCTGGTGCTGTGCTGGTATTGCTGGCGCTGTGCTGGTATTGCTGGCGCTGTGCTGGTATTGCTGGTGCTGGTGCTGGTATTGCTGGTGCTGTGCTGGTATTGCTGGTGCTGTGCTGGTATTGCTGGCGCTGGTGCTGGTATTGCTGGCGCTGTGCTGGTATTGCTGGTGCTGTGCTGGTATTGCTGGTGCTGGTGCTGGTATTGCTGGTGCTGTGCTGGTATTGCTGGTGCTGTGCTGGTATTGCTGGTGCTGGTGCTGGTATTGCTGGTGCTGTGCTGGTATTGCTGGCGCTGTGCTGGTATTGCTGGTGCTGTGCTGGTATTGCTGGTGCTGGTATTGCTGGTGCTGTGCTGGTATTGCTGGCGCTGTGCTGGTATTGCTGGCGCTGTGCTGGTATTGCTGGTGCTGGTGATGTTCAGTGCTCGACTAACAACACAAAATAAACACTTCTTAACATTCTAAACTTTTCAATTTCCCGTCTGTGTGTATATTTATTTTTAGGTTTTTCCTGACTAACGTATTGGTGGAGTAAAAGAGAAAAGGAACCTTTAAAAATGGATCCAATTTTGACATAAATGAATTATCTTCAAAATTCTGGTTTCTGTGTGTGTGTGTGTGTGTGTGTGTGTGTGTGTGTGTGTGTGTGTGTGTGTGTGTGTGTGTGTGTGTGTGTGTGTGTGTGTGTGTGTGTGTGTGTGTGTGTTCTTGTGTACTCACTTATATGTGGTTGCATGTGTCGATTCATAGCTCCTGTGCGTGCGAGTGTCTGTGTGTATGGAGAGTTTACTGATCATTGTCACAAGGGACGTAGTTATCAATAAAATAGACAGTATAATAGAGTATATTATTATTATTATTATTATTATTATTATTATTATTATTATTATTATTATTATTATTATTATTATTATTATTATTATTATTATTATTATTATAATCACGGGGGAACGCTAAATCCGTAGGATTATACAGCGTATGTGGGGGAGGAGGGGAGGGTATTCAGACTCAATTCAGGGAACCGGAACACATCCAATTCCCTAGATCAAGAGCCCCCTCACCAGCGTCAAGGAACCTCCCTTGAGGGGAAACTAGAGTACAAGTCCCCCGACCCCGACGAACTGTTGTCAAGGGAACTTACAGAGTGTAAGTGGGAATTTAGTCAGCTGCTAACAAGCCTCTTTAACACATCAATCCAAACTGGTGTTGTGCCGGAGATGTGGACGATAGTAAATGTAATTCCTGTCTTTAGATCATGGATAAGTCAGTTCCATCAAATTACCGCTCATTAAGCCAGTAGTCAAAACTATGCAAATTGTTTGAATCAGTTATAGCCGATATAATAAGAAGCCACTTTAATGAATATAATTTGATTAATGAGTCTCAACGCGGATTTAAAAGAAGTTGTTCCTTCCTGACAAATTTACTGATCTTCTTGAATTAATAAAGCATTTGAGGCAGTGGATCACCATAAAGAGCATGTTGTATATTTGGATTTAAGTAAAACTTTCGATAGAGTACCACACAAAAAAACTGTTAGGAAGGTGGCAGTTCGTGGTATAGGAGGTAAGGTTCTAACATGGATCGAGGCATGGCTGACCAACAGAAAGCAAAGAGTTTGCACGAATGGGTTGAAGCCTGAATGGGGATCAGACACAAGTGACGTTCCAAAAGAATCAGTTTTAGGCGCATTATTGTATACAGTTTACATTAAAGACCCGGACGAAGGAATAACGAGTAATATGAGTAAATAGGCCGAGTAATAGTATCTGAGGAAATACCACTGAACCTCAGGAAGATATAGACACACTAATGTCATGGTCTGAAAAGTGGACAAGTGTAAAATCCTCATCCTTGGGAATGAAAATGACTCTCCTACTTGTAAACTCAGTGGTGAAGAGCTTGATCATACAGAATGTTTAAAAGTCTTACGAGTCATGGCTAATAGAAACCTAGAAACCTGAATCTAAGATAACAATCTAAGTGTGCGTAATAAGGCTAGTAAATTATTTGGATTTATCAAGAAGTGTAAGTAACGGGAGTCCAAAAGTTATTTTGTAGCTCTATACATCACTAGTAAAGCCTCACTTAGATTATACAGCTTCTTTAATCCCATCTTGATGACCATGCTAGTGGTCTCTAGTGATGTTACCTTCAACTTCTCTAATCTTTCTTCCATGACTATGCTAGTGGTAGATGAATGCTCCATCTAGCACCATAATCACTTGTATAACCTCCTCGTCCTTTCACTCACTCTCTCTCTCTCTCTCTCTCTCTCTCTCTCTCTCTCTCTCTCTCTCTCTCTCTCTCTCTCTCTCTCTCTCTCTCTCTCTCTCTCTCTCTCTCTCTCTCTCTCTCTCTCCTTACTAAGTCATATCACATAAGGAATACAAGGAATATAACATTTGTTATCAACGTTCTACTTCATCACATCTATAGATATTATTATTAGCTGTTTTCTTTTTGATAGCACATCTACTGCGTCTGTGGTGACGAGCAGGTAATCTGAATGTCTCTCCTTCATCTCTGGTGACGATGGGAAAGTTTTCCTGTATTTAGGGAGTGTGGCATGCTAAGATTATGTTAAACTTTATTCTGCGTTTGTCACACACCCACATAGGCATGCCCTCCCGTCCAGTAAACAAGGTGTTAAGGGTTTAACGAGTAGGGGGGCCCCGTCATTATGCCAGTACCTTGGTTCAACCAGCCAGTCAGAAGGAAGCCTGCTAAAGTTGTGAAGTGATGTGGTACACTAGTGAGCCATCCTTGGCAGACTTACCTTCAAGTCTGGTTGCTACTGGTCTCACCGTGTCTCTTGCCTGCATTTGTCCTATTGTACATAGCTGTATATATTGTACCTTCTTGATTACTATTTGGTGAAGGAAATACAAATATTTACTCTTTCTCACTGCTGCATTTTTGTTCGTTCCTCAGTGGTTATCATGTTACAGCCAGGTGTGCAGGCCAGTAGACAACACCTGCGTTCGTAATAGGGAGAATGACTGTAAATAGGTACAGCAGTAGGTGGTGGCGGATATTTGATGGTGATGGAAAAGGTATGGACAGTGGTGGTGGTGGTGGTGGTGGTGGTGGTGGTGGTGGTGGTGGTGGTGGTGGTGGTGGTGGTAATGTTGTTGTAGTAGTAGTAGTAGTAGTGGTAGTCTGTGAGTGGAAAAGATGGTGAATGTAGTGTGTTATATTACACTACACAAGGAGAGAATGTTAAGACATGGCTGGGAGGTTAAGACACTAGTAAGTAATAGGAATGTCAAGATGGTCAGGAATTGGAATGACCTGGACGAAGAAACAGTGGAGGCAAAGTACGTGCATAGTTTCAAGAGTAGGTATGGCAGGGCCCACGAGGCTAGCAGTAAACCCAGCAAGAGGCAAGGGCGGAAGCTGAGACTCGACCCCTGCAATGACAAACAGGTAAATACCCTCTTCCCTCACTGTTTCTTGTTATTTCCTCACCGTTTCCTGTTATTCCCTCACTGTTTCCTATTTCTTTTTCCTCACTGTTTTCTGTTCCTCTTCCTCACTGTTTCCTTTAATTCCCTCGCTGTTTCCTGTTACTCTTCCCTCGTTTCATTCTCTTCTGCCTCACATTTATTTCCTTTTTTTAGTTTTAAATTCCATTTTTCCCTTTGTTGTCATTGAATTTTAAACTCCTCTCTCTCTCTCTCTCTCTCTCTCTCTCTCTCTCTCTCTCTCTCTCTCTCTCTCTCTCTCTCTCTCTCTCTCTCTCTCTCTCTCTCTCTCTCTCTCTCTCTCTCTCTCTTTCTCTCTCTCTCAGGATTAGCATTTAGCTGTATCTATCAGACTCCCAATTGATTTCAAGACATGGATCATTTTCTGTATCTGATTCGGTTATTTTGCCTGAGATGCGTTTAGCTAAGTCTGGTGCGATCAAGTGAGCTGTGGTGTCTGGTGTGACGTGGTGTCACGTCACACGCATTATGTTTTAACCATGGATAGAGTGTTAACACTGTTAACTAATGTTCAGATAATTCACTGAACAACTGAGAGCAGTGTTGAATTTGTGCTATAATTGGAACCATACCAACACCACAATACCACCATCATCACCCCATTGCCACCACATCATCACACCATTGCCACCACCACCACATCATCACACCATTGCCATTACCACCACTGCATCACCACATCACCACCACACATCACTGTGGCGTGCGCCAAGCATGTTACATTTCATTCGGCGTTCGTCACACAGTCACTTCTGGCATTCCCTCTGTACCTGTCAAACTGACAGTTAGGTCGGTGCGGCTGTAGGGGACCCCAGCCATACTGATTGGCTGCCAGGTCTGTACATCAACCAATTGAGTAAGAGGTTAACTCCAGCCGATTTGATGTTATACTTACATCCTGGTCTGGAGTCAGTCTCCCACTAGCAGACTGAGTACACACACTAGTCTCTCTTGTAAGAGTTAAAAGCAAATAGTAGTGAACTCGCTTTCTCTCGCTCATTATTACTTTGGTTTATATTGTATCAGCCTACACTCTTGTTCTAGTGTACTCTGTACATATTGTCAATATTGGTGGTGGGAATATACTGGCACTCAAAAACTTCTCTTGTGTTTATCTTTATTATCGTGGATGGGTGGGGACCTATCTAACCACCAGGTATCACACGCCCTTCATTGGTACCTGTGTTCGTAATAAGCACCAACACGGCTACCATTACTATCACCGCCACTACCACCACCATCTTCACATCACCACCACCACTTTCATCATCACTACCACCACCACCCCCACCCTAACCACCGTCACACCACACCATTTTACCACCACCACCACACCCTTACCACTACTGTCATGCTTGCCAGTATATAGCAGCTCATCTATCTGAAGTTACATATTACTCGCACAGTCTTTTTTTTTTGTAGCAATTAATACTGTGTGTTAAGTCGTCTCGATGTGGTGAATAAATTGCCTGGCTCAGTGGTTCTATATGGAAATAAGCAAAGGAACCAATGGAAATAAGTCACTGACTTTTTTTGAGTTATCCCAGGTTCTCTACACATATGCTGCTATGTATGATAATCTATGTAACAGTATTTGTGTATACCTGAATAAACTTATTTAATCTTTATCTTTCATTATTGAATTATATACTTTGTGAGCTGCAGGGAGAGTTTGTTTTTTCATACGACTCCATCCTCCAGGCTGGTGAGGTGAAGTACTCACCTATATGTGATTGCAAGGGTCGAGTCACAGCTTCCTGGACCCGTGTATCAGTGTTTGTGTGGAAACATTTCGACGCATTTCCTTACACTTGTTGTCCTATTCACCTAGCAGCAAATAGGTGCCTGGATGTTAGTCGACTGGTGTGGGTCGCATCCTGGGGGACAAGATTGAGAACCCCAATGGAAATAAGACAGTCCTCGATGACGCCCTGACTTTCTTGGGTTTTCCCGAGTGGCTAATCCTCCGGGGTTAAAAATCCGAACAAAATCTTACCTTAAGACACAGGTCAGTTTGAATTTCAACTTGTTATCCATTTCTTATGTAAATATTTGTTCCGTCTTCCAGTTAAGTTCCAGCACTAGTTAACTGTCGAGAATATTGGTAAAGTAGTCATGAAATATTATGGTATTATTTTAGAGGAATGAATTGTTGTCACATATATTTAACTTTTTATTTTCTCTTTGAATAAATTTCAATTAACACTTAAAGTATCTGAATTTTTGTAATATTTTAAATTGGTGTTTTTATTAAGTACCTCTAATTAAATAAATTATAGGCCTTAAACAGTAGAAGCAGCAGCCAGAGAACTCCTGGTCTTAGTATTCACGAAGTCACTAATTTCATTGTCCTTCAATTACAATCTTTTATTAGCTAAACACAATTGCTGACCAGACTCTGTACTGACCTCCTGACACCAATACTGACCAGCTCACACATACACACACACACACACACACACACACACACACACACACACACACACACACACACACACACACACACACACACACACACACACACACACACACACACACACGAGGCGGGGCCAGAATCTGTGAATCTACCCCTACAACCACAAACAGGTGAGTACAATTAGGTGAGTATACACACTCATTCGAATACTCTCTTACACCCCCAAATCTGGGGAAATAAGACATATAGCTACTGATTTAATCATATCACCTTAATGAAGGGAATGGGGGTTGGAACTCATGGCCAGCCAGTCCTAAAACTAGCAGACCCCTGTGTTGTCCTGTGTATCACGCTGCCTTAATAACATTTACCTAACAAAGTGTATTTATATCACACTAGGAAGGTTAGCATTGGCCTCACTGTCTCTGCGTAACAAGCGGCTTTCTATATAGTAGTATGTCATTTATGTCAGCTAGGCCTGTATACCATGTACATGTTCTTGTAGTAAATAAAGATATTACTGTAACCACCAATGTACAAATAGATACAGGTGAATGTGACACCAACATGGCTGTGGCAAAACTCGACCCTTGTCTCGCATATATATATGGGCTTTTCCTTATAAAGAAAACTTTATATCAAATGTATTTTATTGAAAATTAAATTACATTATTTGTTGGTTAATGAGGTTAAAAGCCTATCTGCTACACGAGGAACATTAAGGCTGCTCTTGACCTTTTCACCACCAGACAAGGATACTTTAATCTCTAAAATAGGGAATACTCAAAAAACTGAGACTTAAACTCTCAGTATTTATATGGTAAGAGACACACGCCACTCACTGTATATATCCTCTTTATTACCATTTATTATTATTATTATTAGTTGTTAAATTAGAATTATAAGCTATAAACACCATGGCTTTAAAATTAGTACAGTTTACCATAAAATATAAGTTTTCTCATAAGCATAAAAATAGAGAATGGAATTTCAAAAGCAAAGAAAAACTAAAATATTTGAAAGAACTGGAAACAAACTCATAAGTAATTATTACTGTTATATTTGTGGGGAAACGCTAGAACCGTATGAGTCATACAACGCCTGGGACTCTTGAAGGAATCAGGTTTGATTTGAGGAAGAGAAGATGATATACACCGAAAGATAAATTGAATCCCTAGTTTAGAGAGTAAAATATCGACTGTTGGTAACTTTTATTTAATCTTTACATACATAAGATGTAATTTTTTTTTTTTTGCAATAAGCCTGAGGCGCACACTTGTTAACGCACACAAAACGTATTATGCTGATTGGTGTCAAGGCTTCAAGACCTACAAGTCCCTCAGCCTGGAGCCGATGTGATCACCTCAAGTGTTGAACAAGTGTCTAATTCATCATCCTGTCCTGCTCCATAGTTCTTCTTCTTCTTATGACCAGAGCTTTGGTAAGATGGGTAAGGAAGAAGGATGGGTAAGGATAGAAATATTGGAAAAGGGTGGGAGGGGGGAGAGAGGTAGGATATAAAAGGTAAGTGGCCCAACCACTTTGGTGTAATTTAAAAAGTGTATGTGGAATAATAAAATATTCTTGAAGGGGTATAATACTAACCCATCAGAGTCACATAGATATAACAGATATATAAGTACATGACTCTGAATTGGTAGTAAATATACAAGTTGCAATTGCTTTTTTTTTTCTGCTCCATAATTTGGAACATTGCTCCAGACTATCCCCTCAAGGAAGGTTCCTTGATGTTGGTGAGGGGCTCTTGATTTAGGGAATTGGATCTGTGCTCCAGTTCCCTGAATTAAGCCTGAATGCCTTCCACATCCCCCCCCCCCAGGCGCTGTATAATCCTCCGGGTTTAGCGCTTCCCCTTGATTATAATAAATAATAATGCTTCAGACTATGGAGTATAACTTTTCTCCAGGCTGAGGGACTGATTACCTCAAACTCCTGATCTTCAACGATTCTTCTTTGTATTGGACTGAGGAAGCCACTGGTTGCAGAAACTTTTCCACAGTAACGATAAGCAAGTGTTGCGCAAATGTCTAATACAACACCTATAACTTTAGAGTGTAACTTCTGAGTGCTTTCAAACTCAGTGTTGTGTATTTTGAAGATACTTGTCTCTGTGACAACTCGAGAATGCCTCTTCTGATTGGCTTTAAACTTTCAATGCTGGTTAGGTTACGATAAGATGGTTCGAACTGGTTTTATGTAGGCGCTAATTTGCTGCTGTACTGATGAAACCTGGGTATTAGTTTTCAAGCAAAAGCTTGTTTAGACAATTAGAAACTTATGCCGCTCTGCACTATTCCTTCTGGCATACATTGAGGTAAAAGGGAACCTGGGTTTATGGGATATGAGTAATACTGTTCTCGTATTGCGCAGCAGCCGCAGCAAAACTAGTTAGTTGCGCATGTGTTCATCTGCTTAACAAACACTAGTGTCCCTCTGCCAGACACATTGTTAGTAGTCTCTTTTCTTATTCCCATATTTCTTATATCTTGTGTATATGCTATATGCTATATACATGTGTACATGATTCTCCTCTGCATATTAGCTGCCATCTGTGCCCCCCTGGTTCTATTTACATTTCAAATAACGTGTCATTTTTCACTGTTGCCCATAGCTTAGGCTTATGTTAAGGAAAGTTTAATGGCTGACTTTAAGAAGACATTAAGACTCCATATCATCTGCTCACCAGCAGTCAAAAATTCGTTGAGACCTAGAACAAGGATTAAAGTGAACTGTCAGCACATATTTATCGAGGAACATTCACCTGTCGGTGTGTGTAGCATGGACGACTTAGGCCTTTTCGCTTACATCATATTTTTATAATTACGAGATGCCTCTAGGGACCTCGGGGAATGTGATGGAATCTTTTTAACATTGGTAGTTTAACGGGATATATTCACCAATGCTGTTTTTTTTTATCTTAGTGTGATTGCATTTGTGTCATGTGTTTTATTTATGTTTGTAGCTTTTATTGTTTGTTGCTTTAGATGTTCTTGTGTGTGTTGCATTTTTGTATTGCCCAAGAGTGTTGAGTAATCTACCAGATCAAAGAATTCTTTAAAACTCAAAATTTCTCTGTAACAACTAATCTATTGTCTAAATCCGTGAGGCCTTTTTTGAGTGTTTCTGTTGCTAGTTGTCAGAGGTACTTGTCGATAGACATCTGGCCTGTTATGAATGTGTGATAGTGTGTATGTATTAGTGATGTGTGTGTGTGTGTGTGTGTGTGTGTATAAAAGTAAGGAAAATGGCATGTCACATGTTATTTAAAGTTTCACATTAATTCAGTTTAATAAACGCTTGTTAGTTTCCAATATACGTATGGAAATTTTATAAAAACAGTTCTCACATACACTTGTATTTAAACGTGTTTGTACTCGTAGGTACAGGTTATACATGTCATGTATGTAAATGGAGTACACAGATGTATATTTCAACACTGAAAAAGAGTCGAACCAGTTCTGTTTCAGAATTATATAAACATATATATGCAGATTTATTTCTCTACCATTTTCACCGAGAATCAAAATAACTTTGAGTTGAGTGAGCCGAGAGGGGCGCGCGTCACTGTCAGGCTCAACCTCAACCATACATTTGCATGTGTGTGGTGGTGTTTGTTATGCGTCATGGATCAAACTGTCGCCCCTCACCCTCTCTACCCTCACACCCCCTCTATACTCGCACCCCCCTCCCTTTCTGCTCTCAACCTTCACTCTGACCGCTGGTCCATCATGCTGACCCCTAAATCAATCGTCAGTTTGACCCCTGGCTCTGACCCCCTTTCCTCATCTAGAACACCGACTCTGATCCCTCACAAGTAAGTTTATTCAGGCATAAACAAATACAGTTACACAGATTATCATACATATCAGCATATGTGTAGAGAACTTGGGATAACCCCAAAAAATCAGACAGTGACTTATTTCCATTGGGGTCCTTTTACCTTATTATTATAATATAAAGGTGATAATATTTTATTATTATTCTATTCAAGCCCATCTAATGTAAAAGATAGTACCCATAAACTTACTAGACTATAGTCCAACAAATTATTTCTAATAATCATGTACAATGTAGCCTCAAGTTAGTTTAAGCTTGCTCGCAATATTCTGCATAACTATGGGCTTGTAACATCCTCTCAAGTCTCGCCCATTTCCGTATAAACAATGTATTATTTTGAAATAAACTTGTATATAATTTTACCGAAACTCGACTATGGTGATCAGATATATTCCTCAGTTCCTACAGATCTCTCTCTCTCTAGACATTGTTATTCATCATCAGACTCTGTGGGGATGGGTGGCTTCCTGTCGTCCCTGATCAAAACCTTGTATAAGGGGAATAAAATGGCAGTTAAGAGATTGCCAAATTGCCAGTTGACTCCATGATATTGTTAGCTTCCACAACCTTCCCGATCTTACCATTTTTAAGGTAATCACTGACATTTATTGCATTATTTTAGTCCCCGCTTTGAAGCGTGCAACCTTCCTTGGTATATCTCTCCGTTATGTTTTCCTGTCTTATGCTCTTCTCTGTCATCTTGGTAGGTGACATATTTTACTCCTCAGCCTTGAGCATTTCTAGTCACACATGCTATTGTTGAAAATACCGAGGCTTCAAACTCTTCTATGATAGCCTCACCGTAGCCTACATTGTGTAAGTATGTGTAGTAAGTTTTTTTTTTTTTTTTTTGACCAAGTGTCATATTCCTTTGTTGCTTCTTATTGACAAATTCACCACAAATGTGATAAAAACTGTCCTGATATTTAACACACCTTTCTGCAGCCATCATCACAGCACTATGAAACAAAAAAAAATACGATAAACACCTGTACTAAAACAAAACACAAATACAATAAACATCCGTACAGTGCAGGGACATGGGGATCAACTGTCAGCTTGTAGCTTACTCAAGTGTCTGTACCTCATTCCACTCTTCCTTACCTCTTTCTTGCCTCCCCACTTTCATGTTAAGATCTAGTATATGACAAGGGAGAATGGTAGCACTGTAGGTGACTGTACAAAAACTGTATGTGAGACGTAAATTTGAGCATTTATGAAATCATCACATCGAAACTGATAATAAACAGATCTTAATCAAAGAAATTGATGAAGACCTGTGAATTATCTGTCTCAGTTCTTCAACTTGTCGGTTTTTAAAAACCATTCATCACAACTGTCAGACACTGCATCATCATGGGATCTTGATACAAAGAATTCTTCAAAACTTGTCCAACCTTTGGACGAAGACCTACTTAGACTAGTGGATGGTACCACTATGACCCCGCCTACTCCTGCTCCGCCTCATCTGACTACAGTATATAAGCCACGTCTACGGCCCTATGCTGTACCTTCTACAAAATTGATGAACTGAAAACATCGACTCCAGGTTGAGGGACTGATTACCTCAAACTCCTCCTCTCCTTACACCTTTCTGGTTTGTGCTGGACTGATGAAACCACTGTGTGGCGAAACGTTTCCTAAATAAAGATTCCCATATGTTGCAAAAGGACTGTATGACACATACAGGTTCTGTACTTTTTTGTGAATATAAGATATTTCCTGGTCATCCTTCGAACCGATGAATTCCATTCCAAGTCCACTTTTTATCCTTCAGTCACCACTCAATGCAGCCTGCACTACATTATTTCATCTTGCTGCCCTCATCCTGACTACCCTCACCCTGGCTGCCCTCTGACATTCTTCCACAGACTCTCCCTAGAGTCAATTCTTAACTAAAATTGACTTGAATACATCAAAGTTACACCTCAGCACATGATATCACCCTATATCTGATTCCGTAATCCTCCCTCACGTAGCGTAGGATGGTGAGGGTGCTCTTGATCCAGGAATTATAATTATCCTTATAGATCAAACATGATTAACTCAAATTCAGAGGCATTGTATACCCCTATGGGTTTAGTGGTGAAAGACCACTAGGTTTAAGGTACTTTTGTGAATACAAACCCCTCAAGGAAGGTTCCTTGATGTTGGTGAGGGGCTCTTGATTTAGAGAATTGGATCTGTGCTCCAGTTCCCCGAATTAAGCCTGAATGCCTTCCACATCCCCCCCCCCCAGGCGCTGTATAATCCTCCGGGTTTAGCGCTTCCCCCTTGATTATAATAATAATAATAATAATAATGTGAATACAAACTTACGTACATAGTCACCATAGCTTTCTATCAATCCCGTACTTGAGTTTGGCATGAAACACAGAGGACAGAGATGTCTCTGCGAAACTTAGGAAAATGGTCTTGGTAATATCCTCCCCCCTTCCTAGCTTTTAACCGAGAAAACTTTCTACGAAGATGGTTCTAGCTCACCTGTACACTACAGCTCGCCTGTGCTCCCTTCAGTCAAGAGCTCTCCACCAGCATCAAGGCATCCACATTCCCCATCCCCTTGCAGGATTTAATATTAATAATGTTTACCATAGGAAGAATAGCTTCGTTTTCTTTCACAAGAATTTTTTATTCACAGAAAATCATAGTTCAAGGCTCTAACTGATGTATAAAGATAAAAAGATGAGGATAAAGATTTTATTTCTTTGCAAGGTTACAATGTGTTTTTACAGCTTTGATTAGTTAAGCACAAAGAAAGCCACTATCATGCCGGGGCATTTCGGGGCATTCCCGGGGTATTTCAGGTACAGGTATACATACATATTTATTTTGTGAGCCATACAAAAGAGTTACATTAGATATACATTCCAATTGATTGCGTTTTTGATAGAAATATAGTCTCTGAAGAGAGCTACTAATTATGTAAACAAATCTAGATCTAGCATATTATCAAAGACTTTGAGTATTAATACAGGTTGTGTAATTCACTACAATCACAGGTACAATGAGACAGGCTACATGTGACAAAGTGGTCAGTAACAATTAAATTACATAGAATTTACAGCAGTTCAGTTATCTGCATTTTATGGAGGAGTCCGGAGTTCGATCCCCCGGTACAGCTGGAAAAGATTAGGACATATTCCCATAAAACACCTGTCGTCCATGTTCACCAGTCAGTAAATTGGGTGCCTGGGTGTTTGTCGACTGGTGTAGGTCGCATCCTGGGACAAAATTGACATAGTTTACACAAATAACCCGCACATAAAAGAGAGAAGCTTACGACGACGTTTCGGTCCGACTTGGACCATTGGCAAAGTCGGTCCAAGTCGGACCGAAACGTCGTCGTAAGCTTCTCTCTTTTATGTGCGGGTTATTTGTGTATCGTTCCAGTCACGGTATTGTGCCTTTTTTGTTATTTATTGACATAGTTTGCCAGAAATGCTCTGCATAACAAGGAACTTTGTATATAGTAGTATGTCATTGATGTCAGCTAGGCCTGTATACCTTGTACATGTAGAAATAAATATATTGAGATTTTGGCTTAAATAGCAAAGCTCTTCTTGCCGAACAGGGCAAGCGAAAATTTGTGTATGCAATAATTTCGCAAAAATAATTCTGAACCTAACGAAAAAAATATAATTCAAGAAAGAAAAACCCTATATTATATTATATAAAATATAGGGAGGTACCACCTCTGGAACTGTGCTGGGGACTCTCATCCTCAGAGAAAAGAATAAACTTACTTCAGGGAAAACTCAAGGTTCTCCCCGGAGCTGTTTGAATATTGTCTTCTACCACCTCCTGTTTTCCATATTTTATGTAAACTTTATTTAAAGATAAAATACATTGACAAAAATACAATAGAGAGTAGAAACAACATAGATAACATCTCAGAACTACATCTCCAATACTTCGTCCATCTCCCCGGCAGTGGACCGTGTGCCCAAAATGCTGCAGGCATTTTCCCTCTGGATTGCAACACTGAGTCTCTGAAAGAGGAAGCTGGCCGACCTGTGATCCTTGCCTGGAGTTTACCTGGAGAGAGTTCCGGGGGTCAACGCCCCCGCGGCCCGGTCTGTGACCAGGCCTCCTGGTGGATCAGAGCCTGATCAACTAGGCTGTTGCTGCTGGCTGCACGCAAACCAACGTACGAGCCACAGCCCGGCTGATCAGGAACTGACTTTAGGTGCTTGTCCAGTGCCAGCTTGAAGACTGCCAGGGGTCTGTTGGTAATCTCCCTTACGTGTGCTGGGAGGCAGTTGAACAGTCTCGGGCCCCTGACACTTATTGTATGGTCTCTTAACGTGCTAGTGACACCCCTGCTTTTCATTGGGGAGATGGTGCATCGTCTGCCAAGTCTTTTGCTTTCGTAGTGAGTGATTTTCGTGTGCAAGTTCGGTACTAGTCCCTCTACGATTTTCCAGGTGTATATAATCATGTATCTCTCCCTCCTGCGTTCCAGGGAATACAGGTTTAGGAACCTCAAGCGCTCCCAGTAATTGAGGTGTTTTATCTCTGTTATGCGCGCCGTGAAAGTTCTCTGTACATTTTCTAGGTCGGCAATTTCACCTGCCTTGAAAGGTGCTGTTAGTGTGCAGCAATATTCCAGCCTAGATAGAACAAGTGACCTGAAGAGTGTCATCATGGGCTTGGCCTCCCTAGTTTTGAAGGTTCTCATTATCCATCCTGTCATTTTTCTAGCAGATGCGATTGATACAATGTTATGGTCCTTGAAGGTGAGATCCTCCGACATAATCACTCCCAGGTCTTTGACGTTGGTGTTTCGCTCTATTTTGTGGCCAGAATTTGTTTTGTACTCTGATGAAGATTTAATTTCCTCATGTTTACCATATCTGAGTAATTGAAATTTCTCATCGTTGAACTTCATATTGTTTTCTGCAGCCCACTGAAAGATTTGGTTGATGTCCGCCTGGAGCCTTGCAGTGTCTGCAATGGAAGACACTGTCATGCAGATTCGGGTGTCATCTGCAAAGGAAGACACGGTGCTGTGGCTGACATCCTTGTCTATGTCGGATATGAGGATGAGGAACAAGATGGGAGCGAGTACTGTGCCTTGTGGAACAGAGCTTTTCACCGTAGCTGCCTCGGACTTTACTCTGTTGACGACTACTCTCTGTGTTCTGTTAGTGAGGAAATTATAGATCCATCGACCGACTTTTCCTGTTATTCCTTTAGCACGCATTTTGTGCGCTATTACGCCATGGTCACACTTGTCGAAGGCTTTTGCAAAGTCTGTATATATTACATCTGCATTCTTTTTGTCTTCTAGTGCATTTAGGACCTTGTCGTAGTGATCCTATAGTTGAGACAGACAGGAGCGACCTGCTCTAAACCCATGTTGCCCTGGGTTGTGTAACTGATGGGTTTCTAGATGGGTGTTGATCTTGCTTCTTAGGACCCTTTCAAAGATTTTTATGATATGGGATGTTAGTGCTATTGGTCTGTAGTTCTTTGCTGTTGCTTTACTGCCCCCTTTGTGGAGTGGGGCTATGTCTGTTGTTTTTAGTAACTGTGGGACGACCCCCGTGTACATGCTCCCTCTCCATAGGATGGAAAAGGCTCGTGATAGGGGCTTCTTGCAGTTCTTGATGAACACGGAGTTCCATGAGTCTGGCCCTGGGGCAGAGTGCATGGGCATGTCATTTATCGCCTGTTTGAAGTCATTTGGCGTCAGGATAACATCGGATAGGCTTGTGTTAATCAAATTTTGTGGCTCTCTCATAAAAAATTCATTTTGATCTTCGACTCTCAGTCTGGTTAGCGGCTTGCTAAAAACTGAGTCATATTGGGACTTGAGTAGCTCACTCATTTCCTTGCTGTCATCTGTGTAGGACCCATCTTGTTTAAGTAGGGGCCCAATACTGGACGTTGTTCTCGATTTTGATTTGGCATAGGAGAAGAAATACTTTGGGTTTCTTTCGATTTCATTTATGGCTTTTAGTTCTTCCCGCGATTCCTGACTCCTAAAGGATTCTTTTAGCTTAAGTTCGATGCTTGCTATTTCTCTGACCAGTGTCTCCCTACGCATTTCAGATATATTGACCTCTTTTAGCCGCTCTGTTATTCTTTTCCGTCGCCTGTAAAGGGAGCGCCTGTCTCTTTCTATTTTACATCTACTCCTCCTTTTTCTTAGAGGAATAAGCCTTGTGCATACATCGAGTGCCACCGAGTTAATCTGTTCTAGGCATAAGTTGGGGTCTGTGTTGCTTAGTATATCTTCCCAGCTTATATCGGTTAGGACTTGGTTTACTTGGTCCCACTTTATGTTTTTGTTATTGAAGTTGAATTTGGTGAATGCTCCCTCGTGACTAGTCTCATTATGTCGGTCTGGGGCTCCACACATACATGTCTGAACCTCAATTATGTTGTGATCTGAGTATATTGTTTTTGATATGGTGACATTTCTTATCAGATCATCATTGTTAGTGAAGATGAGGTCTAGTGTATTCTCCAGTCTAGTAGGCTCTATTATTTGCTGGTTTAAATTGAATTTTGTGCAGAGATTTAAAAGCTCGTGTGAGTGTGAGTTTTCATCAGAGCTGCCTCCTGGTGTTATTACTGCAACAATATTATTTGCTGTATTCCTCCATTTTAGGTGCCTTAAGTTGAAATCCCCCAGGAGCAAGATGTTGGGTGCAGGAGCTGGAAGATTTTCCAGACAGTGGTCAATTTTTAACAGCTGTTCCTGGAATTTCTGGGATGTTGCATCCGGAGGCTTGTAGACTACCACAATGACTAGGTTTTGGTTCTCGACCTTTACTGCTAAAACTTCCACTACATCATTTGAGGCATTAAGCAGTTCTGTGCAAACAAGTGACTCTGCAATGTACAGGCCAACCCCCCCCCCTTTTGCCTGTTCACTCTGTCACATCTGTATAGGTTGTAACCTGGGATCCATATTTCGTTGTCCAAGTGATCCTTTATGTGGGTCTCAGTGAAAGCCGCGAACATTGCCTTTGCCTCTGCAAGCAGTCCACGGATGAAAGGTATTTTGTTGTTTGTTGCTGGCTTTAGACCCTGTATATTTTCAAAGAAGAATGTTATCGGACTGGTGGTATTGTTGGTACTGGGGGGGGGGGATTTTTTTTTCCGGCATTAGTATCTGTATCTGTTGGTTTGGAGTGGAGGCCATCGACTGTGGTTCCACTCCAGGAATGACTGGATTTGGTGTACGATTTCTGCCATTTCCTGCCAGTTTTTTTTCCTTCCTGGCACTAAAAAACCTCTCCCTCTTGAGTGGCTGTGGCTACCCAGGTTTTCCCATGGCCTGGATGTTTTGTATCTTTTTGTCCCCTTTAGATGGTATGCCTGGCAATTTAAGTTATAGCACAGTCTTTCCTGTACTGAAGAGGTACACAGTTCAGGGTGAAAAAGCTTATAGGAAGGGAGTTTGCATTTTCCTGTTGTCATATGGGCATGGCATTTTCTAGGGTGGTCATAGTTGCACGTCCCATCTGTTTTTCCAGATTTCCCATGCCAGCAGATACCAAGTGCATAATATGTGCACAGGCTTGGTTTCCGTTTGCCTTGGGTTTCTGTGACTGTATTCCCTGTTGGTGCATGTTTCCCTGTCTTACTTCTATCCTCCCTAGCACCAACAATGGAGCTCCCACCAGTTGTTTTTGGTAATATATCCTCACTATTGCTAGTGGAGTCCTCTTGTTTGCTATTTCCTGCGGTATTTCTAGTTTGCAATATTGGTTTTATCTTATCTTTGACTACACTTGTTTCCCTACTATGGCTCCTGTCCCCTATGAGGTCATTTATATGTATTCCTTCCTGCGTATAATTCCCGACTACCTGGACAAAATCTCCAGCTTCACCATTACTGTCTCCCAGGACAGCATCTCCAGCTTCACCATTACTGTTTCCCAGGACAGCACCTCCAGCTTCACCATTACTGTCTCCCAGGACAGCATCTCCAGCTTCACCATTACTGTCTCCCAGGACAGCACTATCAGCCCCACATTTACTGACTACCAGGACATCACCTCCAGCCTTACAGTTTCTGACTACATGGCCAGTATCAAGGGCAGTACCATTCAGCCCAGACTTTTTATGTTCCCATCTGTTGTAGAAAGCTTCCAGGTTTTCTATGAAAGCAGCTTTGATGTTGACCTCTTTTAATACCCTTGTGATTTTAGTCCACAGATTTATCTCATTTGGGCATACCCGAAAACACTTCCCTGTTTTAACACTGCTTGTAGCTAGTTCTTGGATATCTGCACAAGGGGCGTGACACCAATTTCCACAAAAATGACAATTTACCCATGTGGAAGCCCGTTTGTTTGACTGACCACAGACTACACACAGCTTCATAATGATTTGAATGGTTGATTTACTGCAATTCTACTAGCAACCTCTCGAATATTCTATTAATAACCTCCTTAAATGAAGCTCTAGCTATTTGTATTTCTGTTTCTAACTGTTTTTGTATATTGGACAGCTTGGTTTCTATAATGAGTTTTTTACCCAGCTCTTTGAGGAACTTTACAGCACACTTGCCCCATGCTCTAAGGGTCTTCGACCCTATTGGGATGAAGTTATAGCACGGGGGAAGGCCTTCATATTTGAGGGTCTTCTGGGTCTCCCTGTAGCTGGCAGCTCCTGGAGTTTACCTGGAGAGAATTCCGGGGATCAACGCCCCCGCGGCCCGGTCTGTGACCAGGCCTCATGGTGGATGAGAGCCTGATCAACCAGGCTGTTACTGCTGGCTGCACGCTATCCAACGTACGAGCCACAGCCCAGCTGGTCAGGTACCGACTTTAGGTGCTTGTCCAATGCCTGCTTGAAGACAGCCAGGGGTCTATTAGTAATCCCCCTTATGTATGCTGGGAGGCAGTTGAACAGTCTAGGGCCCCTGACACTTATTGTATTATATTTTGACGTGCTAGTGGCACCCCTGCTTTCCCTGCCGAGTCTTTTGCTTTCGTTGTGAGTGATTTTCGTGTGCAAGTTCGGTACTAGTCCCTCTAGGATTTTCCAGGTGTATATGATCATGTATCTCTCTCGCCTGTGTACCAGGGAGTACAGGTTGAGGAACTTCAAGCAGTCCCAGTAATTGAGGTGTTTTATCTCCATTATGCGCGCCGTGAAGGTTCTCTGTACATTTTCTAGGTCAGCAATTTCACCTGCCTTGAAAGGTGCTGTTAGTGTGCAGCAATATTCCAGCCTAGATAGAACAAGCGACCTGAAGAGTATTATCATGGGTTCTCCACCCCCATCAGCTCCAGAGTATGGCAAGTAGGTGTCTGCCAATGTGGCAGCATAGGTGTAGTCTCAGGCAATCTGCTTACCATCCTTCCAGGGTAGCATAGTGGCTCCACGACGCTTTTGACTTCTGTCAGACCTCTGTACTTGGAGTTCCCGTTGAGCTGGGCAATGGGCTTTGGCAAGGCTTCTCTTTATGATGTCGTTGACCTCATGTCTAGCATACTTTCCTTCTGATGTGGGACACACAAGACCATGAAGTCCGAACTGATCAGCCGTCGCCCTGCTGCAAATGCACCTATGTTCGGTGAGTATGGGGGCGGCTAGGCAAAGAGCAGCACCAATCCGAATGGCCTGTGGGTCGAGTCGAGTGCCCAGAGAGGAATTGGGAACTGCTAGAAGGAAATCTCCTGACTGTTGTGCCTTCACCGCTAGGGGACGAGCTTTGTCCTTTCCTGAAGCATTGGTGAGCATTGTGTTGGCGACTTTTTTCTATGATCGGAACTCTCTCCAGGTAAACTCCAGGTATCCCAGTGGGACATTTGTGCTCTTGGGGAGGAGCTGGTCTACTGGAGGAGTCGGCAAGGATGTCCCACCGCACGACTGCTAAGTATACATAGCATACAGCTAAATAGCTTATAATACATAGCAGCTTACAGTTACATAGATTATCATACATAGCAACATATATGTAGAGAACCTAGGATAGCCCCAAAAAGTCAAAGAGACTTATTTCCATTGGGGTCCTTGCTTCCATGAACCTGGGGTCTTGAGCTCCCACCGCACCTCTCAAGCCTTCGAGGGTAATCTCCTTGACTAGTCCACCAGAAGCTAAACACGAAGACAGAAAGCCAAGTAATATTATATTATATTATATTATTTTGTGGTTTGAGTGGCCCGCCCTGGGAAGGTGTAGGGAAGACCAATCAAAAGTGGGGTAGCTCGACCGCGCTGGCCAACTAGTAATCAGTTAGAATAGAAGCCTAACCAATCATCGACCGATTGGTGAAGGCACTTGGCAAATCAGAGATGAGTGTGTGTAGCAGGCTGACCAATCAGAAGGCGCAGGTTAGGGCGTCCACAAGCTTGCAGCCATATTGGATGTGTCTGCGGTGCCGGTGGGAGGCACCGCTCTGCTCTATTTTGTGGTCTTTGTGTTAATTGTGAGCGTTAGAGCAGCAAGCAGAGGCTGCACCAGCACACGACTGCCATCATGGGGGAAGACAGGGAGAAGGAGAAGCCAGAGAAAGGTAAGAGTGAGGAGAAAAAGTGTGGTGATGGCGGCCACCACAGCTTTGGTGGTGCCCACCGACAATTATGTACAGCTGCGCCGCGCCATTTTGGTACTCTCACGCACTTCTACCACATTATTGGCCTCTCCTGGGAGGCTCCTTGACACTAGTGAGGGGCATTTGATCCAAGGAATTAGAAAATGACCTCACATTCCTCGGATCGAACCTGATTGTTTCATTACCCCCACCCCACACCCTTGCTGGTTTAGCGCTTCACTGTGAATGTAACAAAAGTAAATGATATAATGGAACTGTTTTGACATGGAAATAATGGTGTCTAGGGAAGGTAAATATTGAGTATGAAATGCATAGTGGCGCCACTCATGATATTCAGCGTTGGTGCTTGACGACGAGCAGTGGAGCACTGCAGAAGGTCTACTGGCACATAGCTACCCTAATGTGTATAATACCGACAAGTTGAAGAATTAAACACCGTGTGCAACAACTGGGTATCTTTATTATGGCTGTATCAATACAATGCTGGGATGAAAACAAGAGAAAATGGTGTCTTATAAAACGACAAGTTGAAGAATGAGACGCTGATGCAGCATTTAGGAATCTTTATGGAGGGACCCCCTCAAGGGAGGTTCCTTGATGCTGGTGAGGGGCTCTTGATCTAGGGAATTGGATCTGTGCTCCAGTTCTCTGAATTGAGCCTGAATACCTTCCACTCTTCCCTCTCCACAGGCGCTGTATAATCCCATCGGGTTTAGCGCTCCCCATAATTATACGTAATTTATTTAAGGAACGGTTTTCTAGTCACTGGCTTCTTCAGTGCAAGACAGAGAAGAATAGATGAGTAGTTTGAGGTAATCAGTCCCTCAGTAAAGATTCCCATATATTCTAGTGTCATTCTTCAACTTGTTGATTTTCTAAACCTTTTACATCACGTGTCAGACACTGCAACTTCTTGAGATCTTCATAAAGAGAATCCATACTTGCTTAACCCATAGCTTGTAGTGCACTAGGCTCACACACTTAGGTCCTGGGATCCATGTTCTCCCATCAGTAAAATGGGTATCTGGGTGTTAGTTGATGGGTGCGGGTTGCATCCTGGGACAAAATTGACTTAATTTGCCTGAAATGCTTTGCATAATGAGGGTTTCTGTATAATAGTATGTCATTGATGTCAGTTAGGCCTGTATATCTTGTACATGTACCTGTAAAAAGAGATTTTTATTAACCTACGGGCATAACCTACTTACACTAGTGGATATATTCATTGGTGACTGCCTCCTCACCTGACTGCAATATAAAAGCCACTCCTAGCATATGCGGTACTTTCCTCAAGATTGATGGACTGAACACAGACTCCAGGCAGAGGGACTGATTACGTAACTCAAACTACTACTAATCTTTCTCCGTTCTTCTCTTTATTAGACTGAAGAACCCACTGGCTGGCAAAATGTTTTCAATAAAGATTCCCAAATGTTGCACAAGTGTCTGATTCTTTAAGACTGGAAAGGCTGAAGTAAAGGTAATTAGTCCCTCAGCCTAGCAGCAGGTATTCAATACTGTATTCTTGATGAGCACAGGCAGATGAGGCACAACAGAGGAAGACATTTTCACTGGTAAGCAGTATTCCACAGTGGAATCTCGCCTTCCTACAATAAGTGGATTGTGCAATGGAAATTTGTTTTTGCTTTGCAAATGGAAAGAAAATGTAAAAACCTAACATAGCTAAAGAATGAAGGTGCACTGCAGTGGACCAAATGGCCTTTGCTTGGTACATCCAGCTCTCGTCCATCCACACCCACTTGTATACCTGTATTTAAAGCTACCATTTAGGAGGTTCCTTGAAGGTGATGGAAGGCTCTTGATCCAACCTTCCCCTTGGATAGAACCAGAATGTCTCCCATTTCCCCAGGGGCTATATGACCCTTATGAGTTTAGCACTCCCCCATGAATGTAATAGTAAATAGCTTCCATACCCAAAGTTGTCTCCCCACTGACCCTGCTTGGGAGTTTCTTCCACTCGTCTACAACTTCATGTTACAAGCGGTGTTCCACAGGGGTCAGTATTGGCCCCAGTTGTTCACAATATACGTATAGGAGCAAACAAATTTGTTGATGCTAAAATAGGCCATCAAATAAATTTGGGTGAGGGTGCTGGTTGGGGAAAGTAACACTTACAGTTCACTGTAGACAAATTCATGGTTCTAAGCCTGGGAAAGAGAGAATAATTATGGCACTTATAAAATGAATTATGTATATAGCTTTTCGTCACTGCATACAAAAAAGATTATCCTCGTTAGCATTAATCCAAAAGCCAAGTGCTGCTCAGTTCGTCTCCATAATACAGTGGACAGATGCACCGGAAAACATATAGAGAAGTATGACAAAGTTGATCCCCTGTATCAGAATTCTTTGAGGATAGACTGAAGGCCCTGAATCTGCACTCTGAAAATGCCTAACATTAGGGGGGAGGGGGGATATGATTAAGTGTATAAATGAAGTACAGGAATGAATAAAGGGGCTATAAATAATTTACTGAAAATGTCTAACCAAGGCAGGACTTGCAGCAGTGGGTTCAAGTTGGAAAAATTTAGATTTAGGAAGGATATAGGAAAGCACTAGTTGTTAATAATTGTGGAGGAGTGGAACAAACTCCTGAGCAGTGTCACCAAAGCAAAAGTTTTGGGTAGCTTTAAAAATGGGTTGGACAGGTATATGAGTGGGTGCGAGTTTGACTTGCCTAGCATAGGCCAATAGATCGGCAGTGCTTCTTTTGCTCTTTTTAAATCTAACTATTTTAAATTTTATTCCATTGCTGCTAGCCCTGTCTTGGTTAGATATTTTCTGCACATTATTTATATCCTTTTTATTCCAGTTGTTCACTTGTATATTTCAGTCATATTCCTAATCCTTAAACTGTCCAGACCCCCAAAATTAATATTGCTCTGTACACTTCTTTCTTAATTTTCTGAAGTAGTTAATTTTTTTTTTTCCCTGAAGGTATGACCCGAAAGTTTGTTTGAAAACTTACGAAATTATGCAGGCTCAAAGTAGCGGTCTCGATACAATTTAAGCATCTGTGATTTCACCCATTTTGAGTCTTGTTTTAAGCTAGTGCCATTGTTCCATTTGACCATGTTCTTAGCTATTTTGTTAATGTGCCTTTCGTTCTATAAATTGAGCACAAGAAACTGCTCGTTCTATTACACCTACCCTATAAAGTGCACAGGTTGGTAATTTGGCCAATTTTACACAATTAAGATACAGGCTAACATACTTGCCCAGTTAAGTTCTCTCAGTATACTCAACCCTTGTGGTTTAGCGCTTCTCTTTTATTATAATAATAATCTCGACATACTCGCCTTGGGAAGCTATAAACTGATCCCGGTACCTCTGCCACTTCTAGAAACATTTCTGGAACTTTTCTTTCCTAACAGCATCTAGTGTGTCCTGTTATTGACTCTCCATGTTGTTAAAATTCTGCCCCTTGTGCCATTTTTATTTTTGGGAAGAGGGAAAGTCATGGGGGGGGGGGGGCTAGCTCTGGGGAGGATGGGGGGTGACTGTCATGATTTTGGCCAGAAAATGCTGGACAGACAAGGCTGCATGAGCAGGGGCATTATCATGGTGAATGAACCAGTTGTTGGGCACCCACAATGTTGGAAGCTTCTTTCTCAGGTCTTCCCTGAAACCATCTTGGACCCATAACGAAAGATTTTTGGATAATTGTTTTCCCATGGCCAGGCTCAGAGTAGATAAACTCTCGAAACTCTTCAAAGGTATATATTCCTGCTGGAACTAATTCCTGATGAACAATTCCCACTGTCCCCCCAAAAAAAAAAAATTGTTCTTGACTTGGCATGCATTTTTGTGGCCTGAGTGGGTAGGTGTTTTCCCATTGTGAAAACTTGCTTGGTCTTTGGGTTATAGCCATAGATCAAGTTTCATTGCTAGTAGGCCTGGTCATGGACCAGGTCACAGGGCTGTTGACCCCCAAAACCCCCTCTAGGTATGACGGTAGAAAGAAAATCTGGGTCATCCTCGATCTTTTTTTTAAGGACTGGACACAACCAAGTGATATTCTTTCCGGTTTCGAGTCTGCAGGTGGAGCACAAATTTCACAGCCACTCGCCACGTGTTCAAATTTTCAGTCAGAATGCTTTGAAACGACCCATAAGAAATTCCTACAGCACTTGCAATGTCCTGAATTCTTTGATCTTAATGAAAAGCCTTCCTCACTTTTTCAATTTTGACATCTGAATTTAACGTTAATGGATAACCAGAGCGTTCATCCTCAACTGACATTTGTCCTGCTTTGAATTGAGAATACCATTCAAAACACCGACTCATTGCTTTAAAGATTCTGTTCTGTTGACTCATGAAATCGTAATGACACGATTGCAAACAAACCATACCAGTGGCTAACGCGGCGGTCTGGAGTTTTGAGACACACTGATCGCGGGTTCAATCCCCGCCCGTGGTATGGTTTATTCTGTTCTGTTATACAAAAAAAATCGCAATGCTCTGTCAACACAAAAAAATGCCCATCTAACTTCGACAGCATGATCGATAGCTCTGAAACTTGTCATGCTACTTCACAAAGGCATGTACTGCACAGTATGATTTGTTGCCATCATATTTCACCCAGGAAGAATGTGAAATTTTTAGCTGAGCTGTGTGGATGATCTCTGGAACTATTAAACAAATATAACAGGACTTGTATGACATTTTAATATTGCTAAGTCTATTTTCAAGGAAGTGCCTTCAACTTACCCCCCTTTTCTTCCTTGGAATGACTGATTTCTTCCATTCTCCATGTTCCCCTGGGCACTATAAAACCTCAGTGGGTTTAGTGCTCCCTTCTGAATGTAATAAAAATTTTGGCTTGTATAGGAATGATTTGCATTAATTATTTTTCAGAACGAGATGAAAAAAAAGAAAAGGATCGGGATAAAGAAAAGGATCGTGATAAAGATAGAGATAAAGAAAAGGACAGGGACCGCAAGAAACGCAGCAGGTCTCGATCACGTGAACGCCGTAAGCACAAGTAAGTAGCATAGTTTTTTCTCTAAGAACAAACGTTTCAGAGGTGTCATGTTTCTAACAAGTTTAAATCCTAGTTGCCAAACCAATTTAGTGACTGAACTTTTTCAGAAAATATAGGATAGGGATACATCAGAATTTTTTTTTTGATGTTTGCTTTAGTAAGGTAGCATTTGGGTGGCCATTTTTTATTAGTTTGTAAATAAGTGTTGCATTTGACTTACGACTTTCAGAACTAGGTCTGGGTCAAAGGGACGCTCAAGATCTAGATCACGTTCCAGAGAAGCTAGAAGGAAGGCTCGCCGCAAGAAGCCTTCATTGTATTGGGATAAACCACCTCCAGGTTTTGAACACATTACACCTATTCAGTACAAAGCAATGCAAGGTTGGTTAATTGTTCATTATTTGGATTACTAACACAGTACAGGGCTGTAATTCCATATGGTGGGAGTTCAGTTTAGTGAATTCTGTTTTTTAATGGTATGTACTTGCAGGAAGTTGGTAGAGTAGATTTTGAGTGTTGATTTAGTTTCTCATAAGCATTAATGTATCGGTCTATTTTTATGAACTGAAACATTTAAATTTTTTATTGTTTCTTGGATTTGTATCAGATCAGTAATTTTGATTTTCATTTTATTAGGGAGATTAGGTTAGAATCTTTCACAACCATGCATTTACTAAAATGATATGGAAATTTTTGGAGTCATTGAATTTACAAATTGTTGTGAATAGAAGGAAATTTTACAAAGATTACTATAGCTTCCAATAATTTATAGTGTGAAGTTTTATTATGCATTGATATGAATATTGATATTGGCAGTTTGGAGGGATATGTTGTGTATCTTTATACGTATATGCTTCTAAACTGTTGTATTCTGAGCACCTCTGCAAAAACAGTGATAATGTGTGAGTGTGGTGAAAGTGTTGAATGATAATGAAAGTATTTTCTTTTCGGGGATTTTCTTTCTTTTTTGGGTCACCCTGCCTCGGTGGGAGACGGCCGACTTGTTGAAAAAAAACAAAAAAGAATAAAGGGTAACATAATTAATATAGGGCAACTGGATTCATCACAATCCAAAGACATTGAATAATGACAGCCATCTGCCAAGGAAGGGTGATTCAAAGGACATAAATTCACCCTCATTCTTTCAGTAGCTGTTTTGCCATAATGTTCTAACATCACTATTCAGTTTACACTCAAGACTGCAATATTCTTGCTCTTCCCTTGGTGTAAGCACCTCCAAGACTAAAGTCCGGCTAACTGGTTTCCCTGAATCCCTTCGTGAATGTTAACTTGCTCACACTCCAACAGCATGCCCATTAAAAACCACTTGTCTTTATTCATGCCTAACTTGCATAAACCAGCTTGTTGGATGCTTAAGACTCTAAAGCTCATTGACTCCTTTATCACTTCCCTTGAACTATTCATGGGATGACCTCTATCCCTGCTACCTCCCATACCACTAATACACCATTCTTTCCCCCTTTCCATCCTCTCAAAATGCCAAAACCTACATTATACTTTCTACACCTTTTGTACATCATACTTACATCATACTACACGTTACTCTCAAACTGCATCTCCACTTTGTCAAATATCTTTGCATCAATGTTCAAAATCCATGTCTCCCACCCATACAAAATTTAGTACCACAACTCTAGTGTATTTTTTCTCCATATATGTTACTGGGGTTACTAGCCCATTGCTCCCAGCATTTTAGTTGACTTTTACAAGACGTATGGCATACAGAGGAAAGATTCTTATTCCACTTCCCCATGGATATGAAAGGAGAAATAATAGGAACAAGAAATAAGAAAAAAAAAAACTGAGTGTGTACATAAATGTATACGTGTCATGTGGGTTCTTCGATAAAGTGGATGGGGTAAGAATACTCACGTAGGCTGGTAGTACGTATAATATAACGGAAAGTATGGGAAGGCACCAACAGCCGACCTGCCTCTCTGCTCCCTATCTTGACTGACTCAGTGCCTACGGGTGAGGGTGTTTGAAATCCTGCTATGGTCAGCAGCAATATGAATACAGTCAATGATTCACACAGACTGTTGGTAGTGAGTCATCTACTGGTACACTGGTTACTGGTAACTGGTTACTAGGAACTGGTACTACTACTGAGATACGTGCATGTATAATGTGATCTAAGTGTAAGCAAAAGTAGCAAGATATACCTGTTATCTTGTGTGTTTGAGACAGAAGAGACACCCCAGCACTCCTATCATGTAAAACTGTATAAATACAGATTTGTCTTACACTCATTTGGCAGGACAGTAGTACCTCCTTGGGTGGTTGCATTGAGGTATCTTTGGAGACAAAGAATGTTATCCGTGGAAACAAAGGAATGTATGAGAGTATAGTGGTACCAACATGCTTATATGGGTGTGACGCATGGGTTATAAATGCTGCAGCAAGGAGGAGGCTGGAGGCATTGGAGATGTGTCTAAGGTCAATGTGTGGTGTAAATATTGTGCAGAGAATTTGTAGTGTGGAAATTAGGTGGTGGTGTGGAGTTACTAAGAGTATTATTCAGAGGGCTTAGGAGGGGTTGGTGAGGTGGTTTGGTCATTTAGAGAGGATGGAACAAAACAGGATGACTTGGAGGGTGTATAAATCTGTAGGGGAGGGGTTGGGGTTGTCCTAGAAAAGGATGGAGGGAACGGGTGAAAGAGGTTGTGTGTGCAAGGGGCTTGGATATACAGCAGACGTGTTATTTTCATATAGTCGGACTTGGGTCCTGGAAATGGGAAGCACAATGCCTGCACTTTAAAGGAGGGGTTTGGGATATTGGCAGTTTGGAGGGGTATGTTGTGTATCTTTATACGTATATGCTTCTAAACTGTTGTATTCTGAGCACCTCTGCAAAAACAGTGATAATTTGTGAGTGTGGTGAAAGTGTTGAATGATTAAAGTATTTTCTTTTTGGGGATTTTCTTTCTTTTTTGGGTCACCCTGCCTCGGTGGGAGACGGCCGGCTTGTTGGAAAAAAAAAAAAAAGATGTGTGAGCGTGTTAGTGAATGGAGATGAATTGTTTTTGGGACTTGATGAGCTATTTTAGTGAGAGCATGGTAATACTTTGTGAAGGGATTCAGGGAAACCAATGAGCTGGACACGAGTCCTGGACAGTGGTGGCTCGTAGCTAAAATTAGTGGTGGTGCTTCAGAAAATTTTTAGCCATTGTTTTAATAGTGTAAAACAAAACAAGCATATACAGTGGACCCTCAACCAACGATTTTAATTCGTTCCAGAGAACTTGTCCTTAGCCGAATTTATCGTCAGCTGAATTAATAAATAACAAAAAGGCACAATACCGTGACTGGAACGATACGCAAATAACCCGCACATAAAAGACAGAAGCTTACGACGACGTTTCGGTCCGACTTGGACCATTGACAAAGTCACACCGTCGTCGTAAGCTTCTGTCTTTTATGTGTGGGTTATTTGTGTAGCTGAATTAATTTTCCCCATAAGAAATAATGGAAATCCAATTAATCTGTTCGACACCCAAAAGTATGAAAAAAAAAATTCCACATGAAATATACATTTTCCTATACAGAAAAACAAGGATACATGCACAATAAATACTACATGAAGAATAAATGACACCTTTATTGAAGATTTATTAGTGAGTGATCAGATGGGAGGAGGGGAGATGGAGGTGTATTACTGTTTGGAAGGGGAATCCCCTTCCATAAGGACTTTAGGTACCAAGTCCTTTTCTGGGGTTACTTCCCTTTTTTTTTAATGCCACTGGGAACAACTTGACAGTCACTGGACCTCTGTCACACCAAAAATCTGTCCATAGAGCTCTGTACCTGGTGTTCCTTTATGGTTTTCCTAAAATGGACCACGACATTGTCATTGTAAGTCACCAGCACGGCTTGCAATAGCTGTCAGGGTGAGTTTCATCCATAAAGGTTTGCACGTCAATCCACTTTGCACAAATTTCCTTAATCGTTGAAGAAGGCAGCTTCCTCCATCTCTCTTTCCTCTGAAGCAATTTCCTCAGTTGTGGTCTCTTGCTGTTGCAGATGCTCTTGCAGCTCATCAGTGGTTAGTTCTTCATTGTCGTCCTCCACCAAGTCTTCCACATCCTCCCCACTAACATCCAACCCCATAGACTTCCCCAATGACACAATAGATTCCACAACTGGCATAGGCTCCTCAGAGTTCGCCCCAAAATCTTCAAAATCCCTCTTGTACACATTCTGGCCACAATTTCCTTCAAGCAGAGTTCAAGGTCCTGCTAGTCACTCCCTCCCAAGCCTTACCTATAAGGTTTATGCAATTGAGGATAGTAAAGTGATCTTTCCAAAACTTTCTTAGGGTCAGTCGAGTGTCTGAGGTCACTTCAAAGCACTTTTGAAACACTGCTTTGGTGTACAGTATAGTCCTTGTGGCTTAGCGCTTCTTTTTGATTATAATAATAATAATTTGGTGTACAGCTTCTTTTAATTTGAAATGACCTGTTGGTCCATGGGCTGGAGGAGAGGAGTGGTATTAGGAGGCAAGAACTTCACTTTTATGAAGCTCAACTCCCCTGCAATTCGCTCTGGCAAGTCTGAAGGATGAGCAGGAGCATTGTCTAATACCAGGAGGCACTTGAGGTCCAATTTATTTTCCAGGAGGTAATTTTTCACAGTGGGGCCAAACACATGATAGAACCAATCATAGAAAATGTCCCTAGTGACCCATGCCTTACTGTTTGCCCTCCACATCACACAAATTAGCCTTAATGACATTTTCTTGAAACACTGGGAGTTTGAGTGATACATGGGTAGAGGCTTCACTTTGCAATCCCCACTAGCATTACTACAAAACATGAGTTACCCTGTCTTTCATTGGCTTGTGTCTTGGCAGTGCTTTTTCCTCCTGTGTAATGTAGGTCCTGTTTGGCATTTTCTTCCAAAACAGGCCTGTTTGGTCACGATTAAACACTTGTTGGGGTTTTAATTTTTGAATGTCTATGTACTCCTGGAGTCCTGGAAATGGGAAGTACAATGACTGCACTCTAAAGGAGGGGTTTGGGATATTGGCAGTTCGAAGGGATATATTGTGTACGTATTTTTTTATACTTCTAAACTGTTGTATTCTGGGCACCTCTGCAAAAAGTGATTGTGTGAGTGAGGTGAAAGTGTTGAATGATGAAAGTATTTTCTTTTTGGGGATTTTCTTTCTTTTTGGGTCACCCAGCCTCGGTGGGAGACGGCTGACTTGTTAAAAAAAAAAAAAAAAAAATTCAGCTGCTTTTTTGTCCGAACTGGCAGCCTCACCATGCCTTACCACACTGTGTATGCCACTATGATTCTTAAATCTCCCAAATCAACCTTTGCTGGCCTTTATGGAATTCACTAACATCACCACTAGTTGCAGGCATTTTTAACTAAATCGTCCTGCAACTGCCTTGCCTTTTCTTTCTCTTTTTCTCTTTCTCTTTTTCCCTTTTTCTCTTTTTTTCTCTTTCTTTCTCTTTTTCTCTTTTTCCTTCTCTTTTTCTCTCTTTTCTTTCTTTCTATTTTCTTTCTCTTTTTTTTCTTTTTCTCTTTTTTTTTTTTTTTTTTTCTTTTTTTTTTTTTTTTTTTCTCTTTTTTCTTTCTTTTTTTTCTCTTTTTCTCTTTTTCTTTCTCTTTTCTTTCTCTTTTTCTCTTTCTCTTTTTTCTCCTTTTTTCTTTTTTTTTCTTTTCCTTTCTCTTTTCCTTTCTTCCTTTCTCTTTCTTTCTGTCTTTTTCTTTCTCTTTTTATCTTTTTTTCCTCTTTTCTTTTTCTTTCTTTTTTCTCTTTTTCTCTTTTTTTTCTCATTTTTCTCTTTTTTCTTTTTCTTTTTTCTCTTTTTTTCTTTTTTTCTTTCTCTTTTTCTCTTTTTTTCTTTTCTTTCTTTTTCTCTTTTTCTTTCTCTTTTTCTCTTTCTCTTTTTCTTTTTCTCTTTTTCTCTTTTTCTCTTTCTCTTTTTCTCTTTCTCTTTTTCTCTTTCTCTTTTTCTCTTTCTCTTTTTCTCTTTCTCTTTCTCTTTCTCCTTTTCCTTTCTCCTTTTCCTTTCTCCTTTTCCTTTCTCCTTTTCCTTTCTCCTTTTCCTTTCTCCTTTTCCTTTCTCCTTTTCCTTTCTCCTTTTTTCTCCTTTTTTCTTTTTCTCTTTTTTCCTCTTTTTCTCTTTTTTCTTTCTCTTTTTCCTTTCTCCTTTTTTCTTTTTCTTTTTCCCTTTCTCTTTTTTCTTTTTTTTTCTTTCTCTTTTTCTTTTTTTTTTCTTATCTCTCTTTTTTTTTTCTTTTTCTGTTTTTTTTTTCTTTTTCTTTCTTTTCTTTTTTTTTTCCTTTTTTCTTTTTCTTTCTTTTTCTCTTTTTCTTTTACTTTTTCTTTTTCTTTTTCTTTTTCTTTTTTTTTCTTTTTCTCTTTCTTTTCTCTTTTTCTCTTTTTCTTTCTTTTTTTCTTTTTCTTTCTTTTTTTCTTTTTTTTTCTTTCTTTTTCTTTTAATAGTTTGTATTTTATTTACAGCTGCTGGACAGATTCCATCTAATGTGACAGTACCTCTAATTGCACCACCCAGTGCAGGACAAATACCACCATTAGCAGCAGTAGTCCCTTCAGTTCCAGAAGTCACTAATGTTCCCCAGCCAGTACCAGTTGTTGGTTCCACCATCACTAGACAAGCACGCCGTCTGTATGTAGGAAATATTCCATTTGGTGTAACAGAGGAAGAGATGATGGAATTCTTCAACCAGCAGATGCATCTTGCTGGTCTTGCCCAAGCTGCTGGAAACCCAGTTCTTGCTTGTCAGGTTTGTAGTAGTTACATAGTTAAAAAAAAAATAAAAATGAATGTGTAACGGTTACTCCTTGCCTAAAGAAGGCTCAGTTAATGTAAAACAATTTGACATGTATTAGGAAACAAGCCAGCACGAAGGCAAACCCCTACCATTTTAATGAACCATTATTGACTCCATCTTTACACTTCAAGGCTGAAATCCATCTGCATTGTCTTTTGAAATCTTTAGGTAACCTGTAGAATGGTAGTTTTGGGATGTCTTGCTGAATACTACTTCCAGCAATACAGTGGTAACCATCCTGGAGGCTTAGAAGAGTGAAGTCTCATAGCTACAGTATATTTGCAGTATGTAGACTTGGTGTGTCTGGCAAGATGTACTAATAACTCATTGCTTCAAAAATCTCTTTAGAACACTTCCATGGTGTTATAGCTGTATGGTACATGAACCTCATAATTTTCAGTGTATACTGACAAAATTTGTCACTTAAAAGAATGCCAAAAGTTTAATATCATATCTCTTATTTTTCAGATATTTGTTAACTGAAGATGAGAAAATAAAGTAAAAAATTCTAGCTTGTGCCTAAAATTAATACTAAAGGTATTCTGTGAAGGTGATAGTGTAAAAGAATGCATTGCTAGAACATTTATCCCCTTTCACTGTTTAGATTTAAAAAAAATCTAAAATAGTAGCAAATCTTTTTCTGAAAGTAATGACAACAAAAAGGCAAAGGCAAAATTTGATGGAAATTTACGAAATTACACAGGTATGAAATTTACAGTCTGCGTGACATTTACTCATCAGTGATTTTGTCCACTCTGAGGCCTATTTAACGCTATTTTATTAGTACTCATTCTGTTCTATCAGTTGATTGCAAGAAACTGCTCATTCCCCTATTGGAACTACCCTGGAAAGTGTACAGAAGTCAATAATTTAGCCACTTTTACACAAAATTCAACAAATTCCATTTTAAATAAGTCCAAAATAAACTCTAGACTTTCCAGCCACAAAGGCAGCCTTTTCCTCTGTTCATTAGCCCTTTCAGGGTTTCCGACGTACTAGTACGGCTTGCGCATCAGGGTTATTGACGTACTAGAACGCCTAAATTCTATTGCCTTCAAATCTAGCGAGAAAGGTGGTAGGCCTACATATGAAAGAATGGGTCTGTGGTCAGTATGCGCAGTATAAAAAAAATCCTGCAGCACACAATGCGTAAAGAGAGAGAAAAAACTTGGACCGTGTTTTTTGGATTAAAACAGCGACTTTGCACTGTATATTGGTATCATATTTATGGTTGTATTCTAGTTTTCCTAGTCTCATTTTATAGAATGGAAGACATATTACAGAAATTGAGATGATTTTGATTGGTTTCACAATGAAAAGTACCTTGAAATTGAGCTCTAAGTAGCAGAAATGTTCGATTTTTACCAAAGTTCAAAAGTAAACAGATCATGCCAGCATCCAATACACGTCAACTGGCAAGTCTAATTTTCTTTCAAAAGTGCGCTGATATTATTTATACCATTTCTACACTAATGCAGTAGTCTGCATGACAGTAAATCTTATTTTTTTGTGAGAATAAAATTCAAAGTGGAAAACAAAAGAAATGTAAGAGGGGGGCCTGGGGACATGACTAACGAACAGAGAAATTGTTATTTTAGTGCCAGGAATGTCTGTCTTGTTTATTCTGGACCCTATTTGGAAATTGGCATCTGAAATTTGTGTGAAATTGGCAATTTCAACTGTCCAGTGAAGTGGTTAGAAATTGGCAAAATTGCCAATTGGGAAGTTTTCAATGCATTTATGGATTTAGAAAAGGCATAATAGTGGATAGGGGAGCAGTGTGGCAGAAGTTGCAAGTGTATAGAATATGTAGTAGGTTATTAAATATTGTAAAGTGTTTTTATGAGAATAGTGAGGCTCAGGTTAGGGTGTATAGGAGAGGGGAGATTACTTCCCGGTAAAAGTAGGTCTTAGACAGGGATGTGTGATGTCACCATGGTTCTTTAATATATTTATAGATGGGGTTGTAAAAGAAGTAAATGCAACGGTGTTGGGGAGAGGGGTGGGATTAAATTATAGGAAATCAAATATAAAATGGGAGTTTTTGCTGATACTGTGCTTATGGGAGATTCTAAAGAAAAGTTGCAAAGGTTAGTGGATGAGTTTGGGAGTGTGTGTAAAGGTAGGAAGTTGAAAGCGAATAATAGATAAGAGTAGGTGATGAGGGTATCAAACGATTTAGATAAAGAAAAATTGGATCATACATTGGAGAGGGAGTATGGAAGATTTTTTAGATTTTGCCACCGAAGTGGCTAGTTTATTGTGTACATGGAAGAAGTGAATGTTTTCAGATATTTGGGAGTTGACTTATAAAGGATGAGGTTAATAGAATTGCTGAAGAAAAAAAGGTGAGTGGTGCATCAAGGTATGTGGAGACAAAAAAAAAAATTATCCATGAAGGCAAAGAAGGGAATGTACAAAAGTATAGTGGTACCAACACACTTATATGGGTGTGAAACTTGGGTTGCAAATGCTGCAGTGAGGAGGCAGCTGGAGGCAGTGGAGATGTCCTGTTTAAGGGCAGTGTGTTGTGTAAATATTATGCAGAGAATTTGGAGTGTGGAGTTGCTAAAAGTATTAGAGGGCTGAAGAGGGGTTGTTGAGGTGGTTTTAGAAAGTGGATCAAAGTAGAATGACTTGGAGAGCATATAAATCTGTAGGGGAAGGAAGGCATGGTAGGGGTCATCATCGAGAAGGTTGGAGGGAGGGGGCAAAGGAGGTTTTGTGTGCGAGGGGCTTGGACTACCAGCAAGCATTGTGTGTGTGTTTTGTGTGTGTGTTTTGTGTGTGTGTGTTTTGTGTGTGTGTGTTTTGTGTGTGTGTGTTTTGTGTGTGTGTGTTTTGTGTGTGTGTTTTGTGTGTGTGTGTTTTGTGTGTGTGTGTTTTGTGTGTGTGTGTGTTTTGTGTGTGTGTGTTTTGTGTGTGTGTGTGTTTTGTGTGTGTGTGTGTTTTGTGTGTGTGTGTGTTTTGTGTGTGTGTGTGTTTTGTGTGTGTGTGTGTTTTGTGTGTGTGTGTGTTTTGTGTGTGTGTGTGTTTTGTGTGTGTGTTTTGTGTGTGTGTGTTTGTGTGTGTGTGTGTGTGTGTGTGTGTGTTTTGTGTGTGTGTGTGTTTTGTGTGTGTGTGTGTTTTGTGTGTGTGTGTGTTTTGTGTGTGTGTGTGTTTTTTGTGTGTGTGTTTTTTGTGTGTGTGTTTTGTGTGTGTGTGTTTTGTGTGTGTGTGTTTTGTGTGTGTGTGTTTTGTGTGTGTGTGTGTTTTGTGTGTGTGTGTGTTTTGTGTGTGTGTGTGTTTTGTGTGTGTGTGTGTTTTGTGTGTGTGTGTGTTTTGTGTGTGTGTGTGTGTTTTGTGTGTGTGTGTGTTTTGTGTGTGTGTGTGTTTTGTGTGTGTTTTGTGTGTGTGTGTGTTTTGTGTGTGTGTGTGTTTTGTGTGTGTGTGTGTTTTGTGTGTGTGTGTGTTTTGTGTGTGTGTGTGTTTTGTGTGTGTGTGTGTTTTGTGTGTGTGTGTTTTGTGTGTGTGTGTTTTGTGTGTGTTTTGTGTGTGTGTTTTGTGTGTGTGTTGTGTGTGTGTTTTGTGTGTGTGTTTTGTGTGTGTTTTTTGTGTGTGTTTTTTGTGTGTGTTTTTTGTGTGTGTTTTTTGTGTGTTTTTTGTGTGTGTTTTTTGTGTGTGTTTTTTGTGTGTTTTTTGTGTGTGTTTTTTGTGTGTGTTTTTTTTGTGTGTTTTTTGTGTGTGTTTTTTGTGTGTGTTTTTTGTGTGTGTTTTTTGTGTGTGTTTTGTGTGTGTGATTTTTGTGTGTGTTTTGTGTGTGTGTGTGTTAGGAGTAAATGGAGACAAATGGTTTTTGGGACCTGACGAGCTATTGGAGTGTGAGCAGGGTAATATTTTGTGAAGGGATTCAGAGAAACTGGTTAGCCAGATTTAAGTCCTGGAAATGGAAAGTACAATGCCTGCACTTTAAAGGAGGGGTTTGGGATATTGGCAATTTAGAGGGACTTCTAAACTGTTGTATCTGAGTGCCTATGCTAAAACATTGATTGTATATGAGGTGAAAGTGTTGAATGATGATGAAAGTATTTTTCTTTTTGGGGATTTTGTTGTTTTTTGGGTCACCCTGCCTCGGTGAGAGACGACAGACATGTTAAAAATAACATACAGTAGGGCCCTGTTTTACGGTATTCCGCTAATACAGACATTTCAAATTATAACAAATTCGCTATACGGCTCCCCCCCCCTCCCCCCACCTGACTTTCTAATATGGTCACCGTGCCCCACCCAGTTTGTTTATATTTTCCATGAGCTCTGTGTCTGTCTGGAAACTTTCCAAAATTTCAGTGTTTTAAAGTTTTCATTTTTTTTTTTTTTTAACAAGTCGCCCGTCTCCCACTGAGGCAGGGTGACCCAAAAATAAAGAAAATCCCCAAAAAGAAAATACTTTCATCATTCAACACTTTCACCTCACTCACACATAATCACTGTTTTTGCAGAGGTGCTCAGAACACAACAGTTTAGAAGCATATACGTATAGACAACATATCCCTCCAAACTGCTAATATCCCGAAACCCCTCCTTTAGAGTGCAGGCATTGTTCTTCCCATTTCCAGGACTCAAGTCCGGCTATATAGAAATAACCGGTTTCCCTGAATCCCTTCACTAAATATTACCCTGCTCGCACTCCAACAGATCGTCAGGTCCCAAATACCATTCATCTTCATTCCCTCCTATCGAACACACTCATGCACGCCTGTTGGAAGTCCAAGCCCCTTGCCCACAAAACCTCCCTTACCCCTTCCTTCCAACCTTTTCAAGGACGACCCCTACCCCGCCTTCCTTCCCCTACAGATTTAAATGCTCTCCATGTCATTCTACTTTGATCCATTCTCTCTAAATGACCAAACCACCTCAACAACCCCTCTTCAGCCCTCTGACTAATACTTTTATTAACTCCGCACCTCTTAATTTCCACACTCCGAATTTTCTGCATAATATTTACACCACACATTGCCCTTAGACAGGACATCTCCACTGCCTCCAGCTGCCTCCTCGCTGCTGCATTCACAACCCAAGCTTCACACCCATATAAGAGTGTTGGTAATACTATACTTTCATACATTCCCTTCTTTGCCTCCATAGATAAAGTTTTTTGTCTCCTCATATACCTCAATGCACCACTCACCTTTTTTCCCTTACCCTTTTCTATGTTCACTTTCAACTTTCTACCTTTACACACACTCCCAAACTCATCTACTAACCTTTGCAAATTTTCTTTAGAATCTCCCATAAGCACAGTATCATCAGCAAAAAGCAACTGTGTCAATTCCCATTTTGTATTTGATTCCCCATAATTTAATCCCACCCCTCTCCCGAAACACCCTAGCATTTACTTCTTTTACAACCCTATCTATAAATATATTAAACAACCAGGGTGACATTACACATCCCTGTCTAAGACCTACTTTTACCAGGAAGTAGTCTCCCTCTCTTCTACACACCCTAACCTGAGCCTCACTATCCTCATAAAAACTCTACAGCATTTAGTAACTTACCACCTATTCCGTATACTTGCAACATCTGCCACATTGCTCCCCTATCCACTCTATCATATGCCTTTTCTAAATCCATAAAAGCAATAAAAACTTACCTAGCTTTATCTAAATACTGTTCACATATATACTTCAATGTAAACACTTGATCTACACATCCCCTACCCACTCTGAAACCTCCTTGCTCATCCGCAGTCCTACATTCTGTTGTACCTCTAATTCTTTCAATTATAACTCTACCGTACACTTTTCCTGGTATACTCAGTAAACTTATTCCTCTAATTTTTACAATCTCTTTTGTCCCCCTTCCCTCTATATAAAGGGACTATACATACTCTCCTCCAATTCCTAGGTACCTTCTCCTCTTTCATACATTTATTAAACAAAAATACCAACCACTCCAACACTATATCCCCCCTGCTTTTAACATTTGTCATGATCCCGTCAGTTCCAGCTGCTTTACCCCCTTTCATTCTACGTAATGCCTCATGCACCTCCCCCACACTCACATCCTGTTCTTCACTCCTAAAAGATGGTATACCTCCCTGGCCAGTGCATGAAATTTCCACTTCCCTTTCTTCGTTGACATTTAAAAGTTCCTCAAAATATTCTCGCCATCTACCCAAAACCTCCATCTCCCCATATGCTAACTCCCCTACTCTGTTTTTAACTGACAAATCCATTCGTTCTCTAGGCTTTCTTAACCTGTTTAACTCACTCCAAAATTTTTCTTATTTTCCATTAAAATTTCTTGACAGTGCCTCTCCCACTCTATCATCTGCTCTCCTTTTGCACTCCCACCACTCTCTTTACCTTTCTTTTACTCTCCATATACTCTACTCTTCTTATAATGCTTCTGCTTTGTGAAAAACCTCTCATAAGCTAACTTTTTCTCTTTTATCACACCCTTTACTTCATCATTCCACCAATCACTCCTCTTTCACCCACCCTTCTATAACCACAAACTTCTGCCCCACATTCTAATACTGCATTTTTAAAACTATTCCAACCCTCTTCACCCCCCCCCCCCCACCCCCACTACTCATACTTACACCAGCCCACCTTTCTGCCAATAGTTGCTTATATCTCACCCGAACTTCCTCCTCCCTTAGTTTATACACTTTCACCTCCCTCTTGCTTGTTGTTGCCATTTTCCTCTTTTTCCCATCTACCTCTTACTCTAACTGTAGCTACAACTAAATAATGATCCGATATATCAGTTGCCTCTCTATAAACGTGTACATCCTGGAGCCTACCCATCAACCTTTTATCCACCAATGCATAATCTAACAAACTACTTTCATTACATGCTATATCATACCTTGTATATTTATTTATCCTCTTCATAAAATATGTATTACTTATTACCAAACCTCTTTCTACACATAGCTCAATTAAAGGCTCCCCATTTACATTTACCCCTGGCACCCCAAATTTACCTACTACTACCTCCACAACATTTTTGCCCACTTTAGCATTGAAATTCCCAACCACCATTACTCTCACACTTCGTTCAAAACGCCCCACGCATTCACTCAACATTTCCCAAAATCTCTCTCTCCTCTACACTTCTCTCTTCTCCAGGTGCATATATGCTTACTATAACCCACTTTTCACATCCAACCTTTATTTTACTCCACATAATCCTTGAATTTATGCATTTGTAGTCCTTCTTTTCCTGCCATAACTTATCCTTCAACATTATTGCTACTCCTTCTTTAGCTCTAACTCTTTTTGAAACCCCTGACCTAATCCCATTTATTCCTCTCCACTGAAACTCTCCCACCCCCTTCATCTTTGTTTCATCTAGCTTCTTCTCATTCATAACATCCACAATTATCTCTTTCTTATCATTTGCACAACATCCACGCACATTCAGACTTCCCACTTTGACAGTTTTCTTCTTCTTATTCTTTTTAGTAATTATTACAAGAAAAGGGGTTACTAGCCCATTGTTCCCAGCATTTTAGTTGACTTTTACAACATGCATGGCTTATGGAGGAAAGATTCTTATTTCACTTCCCCATGGATATAAAAGGAAAAGTAATAAGACCAAGAACTATTAAGATAAAATCAAAGGAAACTCAGATGAGTGTGTATAAATAAACATGCACATGTATGTGTAGTGTGGCCTAAGTGTAAGTAGAAGTAGCAAGACGTACCTGTAATCTTGCATATTTGAGACAGACAAGACACCAGCAATCCTACCATCATGTAAAACAATTACAAGCTTTTGTTTCACACTCACTTGACAGGATGATAGTACCCCCCTGGGTGGTTGCTGTCTACCAACCTACTACCTATATTTTATATATACTCTGGTAATTATACTTAGGTTTATCTGTACATAAGTAAACTTACATACTGTGCTGGTGTGCAGGTACACATTAAAATCACTAAGAGTGTCTTATGTCTCGAACGCCATATTAATAATGATACTACTCACTCGTAGGCACATCAAACGTCGTATATTCCGTTAATATACACATTTTCATTCATCCATCTATGATATTTTTTCAAAATTATATAATAAACATGCTTTGTAACATATAAACATGATAAATACACCCCACAGTAGAATAAATTAACATAGTACAATATCAAAGAAAATGTGTACACAGTAATATTACTGGGGGTAACCGTAGAAAATTATTCCTTTTGTATGCCTTCACTCAGAGCATCATTTCTTGTAAAAATGGTGTTACATGAGAGTGGGAGTGTTCCTCTCTATTGATTCTACTGTACCAACGTGGAGACAGCTTGTACACAGTTTAAAGTGTTTGTATTACGGTATAATACAGACATGAATGAACCAAACCAGAAGTGGAAAAAAGTGTTCCAATTTACGGAGATTTCCGCTTTATGGCGGTAACCTGCCATATAAGTGGGGCCCTATTGTATGTACATACATACACAGCACACCCAGAGTGCCCACATCATAATAGAGGGTGCTATGATTATGACTTGGATCTACATAAATGACAGTGAAAGGGTTGAATTAAAAATTGTGAAAATTGGTATGTTTTTATTTAAAAATATTAAGGATTGAACTACTTATAGGTAAGTTGTAGGTGCTATGAGTAGCTTCCTATGTATTTATTTCTTTGCAGGTCAACCTTGACAAGAATTTTGCTTTCTTGGAGTTCCGATCAATTGATGAAACTACTCAAGGAATAGCTTTTGATGGTATTAATTTTAAAGGGCAGAGTTTAAAAATCAGACGACCTCATGATTATCAACCAATGCCAGGCATGTCTGAGCATCCAACTCTAACTACCATGCCAGGTACGACACAGATTCCAGGTATGAAACACGGGGAGTCCACCAGACATATTGAAGGTATTGTCTAAATGATTGCAGGAGTGAATAATAAAATCTAATTCCGATTACTGTGTGTAATCATTTCAAGGGCTTCACACACACAATAAAGTTGGAGAGAGGGACATGTGGATTTTTTTTTTCTCCATGGTAGGGCGACTCGAGGAAATAACTCGTCAGTATTCATCAGAAGTCCCAGAAATGCAGACTTCACAATTCAGATGGCCCTCTGAACATTAACACTTCTACAGAGTGCAGGCAATGTACTTACCAAAGCCAGGACTTGAATCCAGCTAATGGATTTTCCTGAATCTACATAAGTGCTATCTTGTTCTCGCACTGACTGCATGTCAAACCCTGAAAACCACATCTCCACATGCTCCGATCTATTGTTCTCGCACATCTGCTAGATGCTCAAGCCCCTGCCACAAAGACCTCTTTGTGCCTCCTCCCTCCAAATCTTCCTGATTTTTAGACACTGGTCTAATTGAATTGAGACTTAATTACGCTTAGTAAGCAAAAATCATAATGCAGTCATTTCTAGATAAATTCATTAAATACGTCTGTGTGTATTCCGACTTCATTTTTATTTTAAGTAAATGCTTATGAAAGTGATGTATATGGTGAATATATTTTTGTAATTCTTTAAAACTATGCAGAAATGCATTTTTACATAATTATTTTTCTTTAGTTATTGCAGGTGTGGTTTCAACTGTGGTGCCCGATTCACCTCATAAGATCTTTATTGGAGGGCTGCCCAACTACCTTAATGAAGATCAGGTATGTTCTTGTCTTTTAACATTCTGCTCCCAGAGGAGGTGGAAAGCAACAACATAGACCTTGCTGACCAAAACAAAGCTAGAATCTTCCTGTAAAGGTATTTTGCATCTTAATTTTGGTGCCATTTTGGTTTAGCTACCTCATTTGTACCACATGGCTCATTTTAAAGAGCAAAGCTGTGAATCTCCTACAAGGGAATACACACTGTTAAGGAACATTTAAGTAATGTTTTGAATTCACCAATGCTCTTGTGGCTAAAAATGTAACATTATGGCCATTAGAAAAGGCATTGTTAGTTTTTGCCAGTTTACATCATCGCTATTTAAGTTGACATTCGGTTTGTGTTTGCAGTTTGAGATGACTTTGATCGTGCAGTTTTAGTTAAATATTGTAAGCTATCTGAAGACTGATGATTTCTTCTGAGCCATATGGAAAAGTGAAAGACTACTTGGAATTTTAAAAACTGTTACTTGCTCCATTGGTAGTTTAAATAATGTTAGGAAAGGTAAAGATTATTGTGCTCCCATGATAGTGTGTGATGTGTAAGGTAAGTGATGTACCATTTTGGTTTGGAAAAATTCTCTTGAGTTAGAACTTTCATTTGAATTTTGATAAAGTAATTTCAAAGTTCGTAAAATTGATAGATTGTTAACTAACCCTTTCAGGGTCCAGAGGCCAAATTTCAAAGTGGTCACCAGGGTCCAAGAATTTTCAATAAATAATTGTCATTTTTCCTTGTGAAACGGTAGAGAATCTTTTTCTGGAGGTAATAAAACAAAAAGTACGAAATTTGATGGAAAATTGACGAAATTATACCCTCGCGAATTTCAATGTCAGTGATATTTACGCCTCGGCAATTTTGCCGACTTTGACTCCCATTTTAGGCCAATTACCTTATTCCAGTTGACGAAATTCTTAGCTATTTCACTAGTATTACTTCTATTCTATCGATTGAGCACAAGAAATTGCCAAGTCAACTGTTTCGACTACAAAATAGTGATTGGAAATTGGTAATTTGGCCAATTTAGTACAAAATTCAAAATATTCCAATTTCAAAATAGGGTCCAGAATAAACACTGCAGGCATTCCTGGCACTAAATTAACATTTCCTCTGTTCATTAGTTACGTTTTCAGGCTTTACAAATGAATTCCATTTTGATTTTTTATTCACATAATGAATTTTTATTCAGTCCAAAAAAATAAAAGATTTACTGTCTTGCAGTATTGTAATAATTGTATAAATAATATCAGCACATATGTGAACGTATATTAGACCCACGAGCTGGCGTGTATTAGACGTGTGAGGTCATTTGTTTACTTTTGAACGTCGGCAAAAATTTAACATTTCCGCTACTTTGAGCTCAGTTTCAAGCCATTTTCCATACTAAAACCAATCAAAATCATCTCTAGTAATGTAATATATCTTCCATTCTATCAAATGAGACCAAGTAATCGCAAATACAACTATAAAAAAATAACAAAAGAACACTGCAAAGTCGCTGTTTTGATTGAAAATTACGGTCTTTTTTTTTCTCTCATTATACACTGTGCTGCAGGATTTATTTTATGTTGTGCGCACATACCACATAGATGTATTCTCTCGTATCTAGGCCCAAATTTACCACTCTCAGCTTATCAGAGTGAGCTGAGCTCATGGCATAGATCTACGGTTTGGACCCTCAACGTTAAGCCGTAGATCTATGGCATGGACCCTGAAAGGGTTTAATGTATTGTTCATTTGAAAGTTTTTATATTCAGAGAATAATTTTCCCGTCAAAATTTGTTTCTATTTTTCAGCTGAAGGTGAACAAAGCAGCTTGTTAGACATTTTGGTTAACTTGCTTCTCCTCACCTTTTAACATGCACCTTTAGAATTGTCAAATAATTTTTCTGCTTTGGTCATAAATGTTGCATTAGAAGTAATGATTATGGTGCAGGTAAAAAAGTGCAATAATCAGGGCTCATATATTTTGAAAACTACCATCTGCCTTGGTATATTGAGATCGCGTGCACAGAAACAAAATGGATTGTCATTAATTTTATGAATTGTCCACAATGGAATTTGTGTTCCTGAAACATAGGGTAGGTAGATGGATGAGATCACATTTCTTTAAGAACATTTGGTCTAGCTGTCTTCAGTGAACAGATGTGGCAAGTATGTATATCTCTTCTTTCAGAAAGTTATTGTCTGTTCAAGTATGAAAATTTGTAAGTAATTTTGTTTAAAAGGAAACTGAATGCAAACTAAATTTATATTATGTTTTAAATTAAGTGGTTCCTTGAGTTACGATATTAATCCAGAAGGCATATATCCAAAAAATGTAACTCAAACCCCAAAATATGCAGTTGTATGGTAATTTGTTCTGCAGATCACAATAGACATGGCAAGATAGGGAAGGTAGGGTAAAGAAGAGCAGGCAGGCGCCTGTGCACACACAAGCACACGCACGCATGCATGAGTTCCACACGAGATGAGTGCAAAAACTGGAGGACCAGGCAGGGATAACAGGGAAGGCACTACAATGGATCAGGGAATACCTGTCAGGAAGACAGCAGTGAGTCATGGTACGCGGCGAGAGTCAGTGGGCACCTGTGACGAGCGAGGTTCCACAGGAGTCAGTCCTAGGACCAGTGCTGTTTCTGGTATTCGTGAATGACATGACAGAAGGAATAAACTCTGAAGTGTCCCTGTTTGCAAATGATGTGAAGTTAATGAGAAGAATTAAATTGGACGAGAACCAGGAAGAACTACAAAGGGATCTGGACAGGCTGCAGGCCTGGTCCAGCAATTGGCTCCTGGAGTTCAACCCCACCAAGTGCAAAGTCAACAAGATTGGGGAAGGGCAAAGAAGACTGCAGACAGAGTACAGTCTAGGGGCCAGAGACTACAAATCTCACTCAAGGAAAAAAATCTTGGGGTGAGGATAATACCAGGCACTTCTCCTGAGGCGTACGTCAACCAGATAACTGCTGCAGCATGTGGGCGCCTAGCAAACCTTAGAACAGCATTCTGCCATCTTAATAAGGAATCATGCAGGATACTGTGTACGTTAGGTCCATATTGGAGTATGCGGCACCAGTTTGGAACCCACACCTAGCCAAGCATGTAAAGAAACTAGAAAAAGTGCAAAGGTTTGCAACAAGACTAGGCCCAGAGCTAAGGGGTATGTCCTACGAGGAGAGGTTAAGGGAAATCGACCTGATGACACTGGAGGACAGGAGAGAGAGGGGGGACATGATACATACAAAATACTGAGAGGAATTGACAAGGTGGACAGACAGAATGTTCCAGAGTTGGGACACAACAAGGGGGGACAGTTGGAAATTGAAGACACAGATGAATCACAGGGATGTTAGGAAGTATTTCTTCAGTCAGAGAGTAGTCAGGAAGCGATGTAGTGGAGGCAGGATCCACTCATAGCTTTAAGCAGAGGTATGATAAAGCTCATGGTGCAAGAAGAGTGACCCAGTGGTGGCCAGTGAAGAGGCAGGACCAGGAGCTATGACTCAACCCCTGCAACCACAACTAGGTGAGTACACATACAGGTGTAGACAGATAAGCAGGGGTGGGGGTGCACACACAAGATAGGCAGACAGAATTGGTAAAGAACTAGATTTTTATATTATTGTCAGTTTCCCACCATTCCTGTCTGGTACATGTATGGTCTCCCTTCCCTCCTTTCCACCCCCCCCCCCCCTCAAACATATCTTCCACCATCACTCCATTTAAGACCTTTTCATCATCTTGTCTCTGTACTGAGACCCACCTATGCTCACTGACCATCATACACATATCAGATCTCAGATTTTTGTTTCCAACGCAAAACAATTTCTTAAAGGGTCAATAGTAACTCAACCCATTGTAACTCAAGGGGCACCACTGTAATAACTTTGCTACATGGTTTTGATTTATAGTAGTAATATTAGTATATCGGATAGAAAACCAGAAGGTACTTGCAAAATTTTCTACATTTTGTACGCCTTAGAGTACATTGTGTGTTGTCCTTCGTACCTCCAGGATCGAGATAAAACTGTCCAATTTTTTCCTTGAATCGATCACACTGGCACTGTGTACTGTAAGATTTGGACTTAAGGTTGTCAGCCTATCTTGCTGGTCACTTCAGGGAAAAGGTTGATACAAAATTTACATTTGGATTTTTTTTTTTTTTTTTTTTAATTCCTTGATTAAGGATATGTATGAGTGGAATCTTATCTGTAGATATTAGATGACTGAGCATTTGCGTGTTCATGCATGTGTATACACACAGTGCCCACAATAATTTGGACCTCCCCTTTATTATGAAAATTGTTAAAAAGCAATAATATAAATATTATAGAACAAAAGCTTTAATACTTGCTGATGACATTAATATTTTGTCCCCCCCCCCCCCTCTTAATGAAGCCGTTTGGGCATGCTTTCACTCATACTTGAAGTAATCAATGGCTAACTGGTTGACCCAAATGTCCTTTAACTGCTGCGGGCACAGTATGGATGGAAATGTGACAGGATTCCATCTTTTTCATGATATTCTAGGCATTCTCAATGGGACTGGGTCTGAACTATTTCCTTGCCACAGTAAAATCTCAATATTATACCGAGCAAGCCACTTGGTCAGTTTTTGGCCTTGTAAGAGGGTGTGCTATCATGCATAGAGGTGGTGCAGCTGTGAATTTTGAAAATACTTAGCAGCTGGAACTTGAGGATGTTGTAGGGATCAGCATTCATTGTAATGTTTTAGGGAAGGAAGTAAAAACCTCCAAGGCCAAGTACATCACCAAAGCAACCCCAAACTATGAGAGATTGTGAGTGCTTTATGGTGCTCACTGTGTATGCAGCGTTGCACCTGCTGATGGAGGGGGGGGGGCACCTGACCCTGCTTTGATGACCTTGAATGTTCTGAAGTGTGGATTCATCTGACCACATGACTTTTTCCCAGTCATCAACAATCCAGAGTGCATATTTCCAGGAATATTGCAGGCACTCTTTTATACAGGGTGCGAGAAGGGGTTTCCTTGCAGTATGATGACTTGGAAGGCAGAGATCTTTTTCAGGTGGTGGTGGTGGATGCACTAAATAAAGAGGTCACCCAGGAGTTGATGCACTTCTTTGAGTGTGTGCACACTCATGCTCTTGCTCTCCCTCTCTTTCCCCCTCCCCTCCTTTCCCCCTCCCCTCCTTTCCCCCCCTTCCTTTCCCCCCCTTCCTTTCCCCCCCTTCCTTTCCCCCCCTTCCTTTCCCCCCCTTCCTTTCCCCCCCTTCCTTTCCCCCCCCTTCCTTTCCCCCCCCTTCCTTTCCCCCCCTCCTTTCCCCCCCTTCCTTTCCCCCCTCCTTTCCCCCCCTCCTTTCCCCCCCTCCTTTCCCCCCCTCCTTTCCCCCCCTCCTTTCCCCCCCTCCTTTCCCCCCCTCCTTTCCCCCCTCCTTTTCCCCCTCCTTTTCCCCCTCCTTTTCCCCCTCCTTTCCCCCCCTCCTTTCCCCCCCTCCTTTCCCCCCCTCCTTTCCCCCCTCCTTTCCCCCTTCCCCCCTCATTTCCCCCTCCCCCCCCCTCCTTTTCCCCCCTCCTTTTCCCCCCTCCTTCCCCCCCCCTCCTTTTCCCCCCCTACTTTCCCCCCCTACTTTTCCCCCCTCCTTTTCCCCCCGTCCTTTCCCCCCCCGTCCTTTCCCCCCCCCCGTCCTTTTCCCCCCATCCTTTTTTCCCCTGTCCTTTTCCACCCCCTCCTTTTCCCCCTCTTTCCACCTCTTTTTTTCCCCCCTCTTTTCCCCCTCCTTTTTCCCCCTCCCTTTTTTCCTCTTTCCTCTCCCTTTTGCTCTCACTTTCCCTCACACACTCATTCTCACTCATTTACATTTATATATACAATACCTCTCGTATCCAAGCTATATGGACCGAGACTGGTTTGGAAACATGGAGTTTCTAGATATGTGAAGGGAAAAAATACGCATCCGTACCCTCACATTGCCATCTGCAACGGCATTGTAGGTTTAAAAAATGAGCCCAGCGTCGTCTGGCCTCCCGGATTTCGTGGACCACAGGACCATAACTTTTCAAATGGGCTGTGGACAGTAGATGCTCCAAATACTCCAAAAGTGTTTTAATACCAGCCCTTTCTGCTGAAGTTTTTGGTCTTGGAGGCATTGGGTCGTTGTCGTCACTTTCAGGATGACCTGGGTGCAACACTGATTCTGCAGTTTGCATCCGTCAGAGATTGCACACCAGGGTCGTCTTGCCACACACTAGCCAGTCCTGCACGTTATCTTCTGTAGTTTTTCCCAACCTTGGACCAACCTGCATCCACGTGCGACAATTTTTCCCCCCCCCCCCCCCATTTTTTTTCTCTCTCTTTCTAGAGTAAGCACATTCTTGGCCCTCTGGTGCCATACACAAGATAGCTAGGACAAAACACAGCTGTAATAATGCTAAAAGGAAGGCAAAGACCACAGCTCCTAGTGGCTAACCTGTACACTAAAGTGCACGCCAAATTTGATTCAACCTTCTGCCGTATCCAAATGGCTGTTTGGATATTTCAGTAATTTTAGAATTTTGCCCGTTCCCAAGACCTGTTTGGATATTGGTGAGGTTCGGATAATAGCAGGCTGGGTATGCAAGGTATCACTTGCATGCAATAAGATCACAGGAAACAGGTGATGTCTTGATATGCAATATAACCACAGTGAAAAATAGTATTTTTTCAAGTACTTTCAGTATTTCTCACATTACCAAGGAATACTGTACACAGTGGCAACCCTTGTATCCCTATATTGGTGAGCTGTTTTGTTTTATTTCTTACAGGGTTGTAGAGCATCAAATTGACTATAGATGCAGTTGAATAACCAAATTCAAGAGCATTATGCTCATACAAGTCTTTGAGAACATGACAAGCTGCCTACAAGTGGTAATAGACAAATGTTGTGAAGGTCTTTTTATGACATTTCACCCAACATGGGCTTCAAGAAATAATGGCTTAAATAGTCCTCGGGGAATGATATCACCTCTTCAGGTATCGTGATTGGGCATAAGTGGAATTACGTGAGCGTGGAAGGTGCCCTGCAGGAAGTTTTTTGGCTTTTGTTCAGTTTACTGTGTTTTAAAACAGTATGTTTTATCATAGTTCAGAAAATACACATCCAATTATTTGGTTTGAAGGTGTAGGTTAGTTTAGTAACTGATGATTCCAACACAGTGCCTACACTCTGATGGCAGCACTGCTGACAAGACGACAGTTGCATGAATGATAGTGAGTGTTTTTCTCTTGCTTAGTTAAATTAACCAACACCAGCAATCAAAATGTTTGCTGCCAATTTCCATAGTGCTTATTGTTTTAAGAGTAAGCTGAACATGGGCCAGTAGGCCTGCAGTACACTTTCCATGCTAGTGATTTTTATTCATAACCCAATTATGTGAGAGGTTATCACTAACACCATCATAACCACTACCACCCTCTACCACCATCGCAACCTCTACCACCATCGCAACCTCTACCACCATCGCAACCTCTACCACCATCGCAACCTCTACCACCATCGCAACCTCTACCACCATCGCAACCTCTACCACCATCGCAACCTCTACCACCATCGCAACCTCTACCACCATCGCAACCACTACCACCATCGCAACCACTACCACCATCGCAACCACTACCACCATCACAACCACTACCACCCTCTACCACCATCACTACCACCCTCTACCACCATCACTACCACCCTCTGCCACCATCACTACCACCCTCTGCCACCATCACTACCACCCTCTGCCACCATCACTACCACCCTCTGCCACCATCACTACCACCCTCTGCCACCATCACTACCACCCTCTGCCACCCTCTGCCACCATCACTACCACCCTCTGCCACCATCACTACCACCCTCTGCCACCATCACTACCTCAATCACTAGCACCCTCTACCACCTTTTACCACCATCACTACCACCCTACCATGCTCACTGAACGAGTAACAAAGGCAGACTGAGTCACAAACGTATGAGCGAACGCGGGCAGGTGGACACGTCTGGTATGGATGATTTCTGAGCGGATGTATGAAAATGGGGGAAATTTTGCAGAAAAAAGTGGTCGAAAACTGAATTGCATGATAACCGGACCGGACGAAAACCAGGGTTCCACTGTAGTTGAGAAGAGGCAGTGACAATTGTTAAGGGTGGTTGCCTCGTATGTGGTTTGGGTCTGTGTGGAAGCTGGTAAGAGATGAATGGTGTAGTTTGAGGAAATGTTATGGTATGGTTAGATGGGAAAGTGGGGAGGCAAAGGATGCACTCGTAGGGTTTCAGTAGGTGACAGTTGCAGTATTACCGTGCCTAATGTATAATTATAGGCTTCAACCTAGCCTGGATATTATAACTTGCATTTCTCAGTTTTGTCTGTGAAGTATAGTATACATATTTGTGAAATTACAGTATACCCTTGATTTAACAGATTAATTGTAATGTTGATTGGGTGGATAGATGCAGTTATTTTGCTGTAGGCATAGCAGTTATGGACAATTCTGTAACAACATGTTTCTAAATCAATTGACTCGGTGGATTTTGTTGTATTTCTGAAGTTTCTTAAATTGATGATGATTAAATTTTGCTGTACTATCTGTTTGTAGTGTTGAGGTATGGCCTTTGAAGACTTGTTACAAAATACCCGAGTATAAAAAAAAAAAAAAATTAGGCGTGTTCTCACTGAATAGGAGGAAGAAAGTAGACATAACTACATACAGTGAAAGGTTGCAACAGAGTTTATAAATATTTTCTAGCACCAATAAGAGAAAAAAAAGGCTATAGCTGTGAACTTCGAAAGATGTGCCAAACGGATACTGTAAAGTCAAAACAAAGTAGTACAGTAGAAAAATGGAATGGATTACGGAGTTGAATTGTATCTTCTGTAACTAGTAATTGCTCTCTTGAACCCCTTTTTGATGCACTTCAAAGCTAACCCAAATTAGAGGTGAAACCACATAAAATTCTGTGCTGTACCTGTGACTTATCTACCTTGAATGTTTTGAGGGTCAATGCCTCCACTACTGGTTCATTACCAAGCCTCCCAGTATATCAGGGCCTGATCAACCAGGCTGTTTCTACTGGATTCATGTAATCCAATGTATGAATCAGCTCTGCTAGTCAGGAATCAAATTTAGGAACCTATCCAGTTCCCTCTCAAAGACAATTAGGGGTCTGTTGGTAATCCCCCTTATGTATGATGGGAGTTTGTTAGTGAACAGTAGTAGTCCAACTTAGAGAGAACAGGCAACTTGGAGGGTTATTATTAGCTTGGCATCCCCTTTGAAGGTTCTCATCCATCCTGTCATTTTCCTCGTGGTTGTGGTAATGACACTTGTGATCATTGAGGGTGAGAGCCTCTGAAATATCTCGTCTTTCAAATTATTTTTTCACTATTTTGTGATTAGAAATTGTTTTATATTCTATTTTAGCTTTTATTTCCTCAAATTTTCCATAATGATGTAGCTGAAATTTGTACTTACTGAACATGTTCTCTGCATGCTGGAAAACTTGATTTATATTGGCTTGGAGATTTACAGTGTCCTTAATGGATGACATTTTCATGCAGGTTCTAGTGTCATCTGTAGATGATATGGTGATATGATTTGTTTGTCAAACATGAGGAAAAGGATGGGAGCAAGTATAAAACAGAGCTTTTTACTGTGGCAGCCTCTGACTTTGTTTACTATTATTGTGTTCTCTTTGTTGGGCTGTTGTCGATTTGTTCCTGGATGGACCTACACGTCTTGTTCATTTCAAATTTGTGATACGTGTAGTTGCAAAATTCTTTCAATTACAGCATTGACTCGTTCTTCATTTTTGAAGATTGAAGTGTGTTTGGAAGGCATCTTGATTTGTATATTCTGTATGTCTTTGGGTGTGTCATAAAGGAAATTTACCATAATTCAGTAATTTAGCATTCACATTTAGTGAAAAAAATTAATAGGAAATTCTGAGTGATGTGATTTAACTCTTAAACTGTCCAGACGTAGATCTACGTTTGCGCGCGTAGTGCTCGTAACGTAGCTTTTTTTTTTTTTTACATAATGTAAAATTGAACGTAGATCTAAGTTCAGAGCGCTACGCGCACAAACATAGATCTATGTTTGGACAGTTTAAGGGTTAAAAAAAAAAATCTGAACTGGTCGAGTCTTCTGAAGGCAGTAACAAAAAAATGCAAATTCAGGTAGAAAATCAGCTGCAATTTATTCATAGCAATTTTGCCTCTAGAGAGCGCTGACAAGATGCAAGTGTATGCACCCGGCAATGTTGCCGAGCCTAGAGAGGGGCGAGGGGCGGAGACGAAAGGATTTACAACTTGACGTGCTGTTGAGTGTGAGCAAGGTAGCATTTATTCCAATGCTCAGTTTCACTCATTTCCTAGCTATTTCACTAGTATGACTTCCTGTCTGTTGATTGAAGACAGAAAACCACCCATTTAACTAAACTACCATATACATAATGTGCACAGAAGTCGACAATTTGGCAAAAATAAACTAGGCATTCCAGCCTTAATAAACAATCTTCCTCTGGTTATTACTGTTCCCAGGCCTGTTCTATATAACATATTTTGAATCCATCATCACAAAAAAAAACAAAAGTTTGAAGCTACTGCATTCCTTGGATAATAAAATATAACTAAGAATGATTAATCATGCACAAATAACCCGCACATAAAAGAGAGAAGCTTACGACGACGTTTCAGTCCGACTTGGACCATTGACAAAATCACACTAACCAGAGGTGGAGTAGGACGGCTATATATAGGCAGGAAGAGGTGGTGGTAGTAGTAGTAGTAGTACAAGAATTGTATATAATACTGACAAGATGAAATTAAGACACATGCACAACACCTGGGCATCCCCATCGTAGACGTTTCGCCATCCAGCCAGCCACTGGATGGCGAAACATCCACAACAGAGACAACCAGACGCCGCACATGTCTTAATTTCATCAGTAGTTGTAGTAGTAGTAGAAGAAGAGGTAGTAGTAGTGGTAGAAGTGGGAAATAAGGAAGACGAGCCAGTCAAATACAAAGGAAGGGGAGCACTGCAAGAGAGCTAGATGCCCACAGAGGGATAGCAAGCGCACAGAGGTGCGTGAAAGGGGAAGTGGTGAAATAAATGAAGGAACAGAAACACGAGACAGGAGAGAGAACGACGACCCTTTCCTCTTTCCTTTTCTCCTCTGGGTTGTCTTTCTCTCTCCTGTCTCGTGTTTCTGTTCCTTCTTCATTTATTTCACCACTTCCCCTTTCACGCACCTCTGTGTGCTTGCTCTCCCTCTGTGGGCATCTAGCTCTCTTGCAGTGCTCCCCTTCCTTTGTATTTGACTGGCTCGTCTTCCTTATTTCCCACTTCTACCACTACTACTACCTCTTCTTCTACCACTGCTACAACTACTAATGAAATTAAGACACATGTGCGGCGTCTGGTTGTCTTTGTTGTGGACGTTTCGCCATCCAGTGGCTGGCTGGATGGCGAAGCGTCTACGATGGGGATGCCCGGGTGTTGTGCATGTGTCTTAATTTCATGTTGTCAGTATTATATACAATTCTACTACTACTACTACTACTACTACTACTACTACTACTACTACCACCACCACCACCTCTTCCTGCCTATATATAACCGTCCTGCTCCACTTCTGGTTAGTGTGACTTTGTCAATGGTCCAAGTCGGACCGAAACGTCGTCGTAAGCTTCTCTTTTATGTGCGGGTTATTTGTGTATCGTTCCAGTCACGGTATTGTGCCTTTTTTGTTATTTATTATTAATCATAGTTAGGCTGTCCAATAATTGAGGCAGATTTAGTAAAAACCCATGGGGGAGGGGGGTGGATCTCTACCCTTGGGAAAATAACAAGAAAATCAAAACATTTCTGCCACTTTGTGCCCCACTTCAAGCTGTTTTTTCACAGGGTAAACCGAAGAAGGAAACATGCCAACATTTGCTCAGTTTTGGTCTGTGTAGAAGTGTGCTAACCTCACAGATTACCCTTCCAACTGCAACATTCCCACCCCACATTATCATAATTACACTCCATAGAGATCATGTCTTTAACAGTTATGTACTTAATATTGCTGTATTTTTACAGTTGTTAAACATACTGGTAGTTGATAGTGTTTTAAATACTGTAGTGGAGGTACAGTAAATGACTTCACTGAGGCTGCCAGCTGCCATGAACCCCAGAGACTACCCAAACAGTACATATTCTCGAGATTCCTCAAACCTTGCTGGGTAAGGTAAGGTAATGCTTAGCTAATAAAATGAGGAATATGTATTATGGGCAAGTATTCTGCCAGTTGCTGCCCCCGTTATAAATATTTTTTAGAGGATTTAGCAATATATGAAGGCAGTGGGGTTGAAGATGTATGGGGTAGGTTTAAGAATGTAGTGTTAGTGTTCAGCAGAAGTTTGCGGTTACAGGAAAGTGGGTTCAGGAGGGAAGAAAAGCAATTGGTGAAATGATGTAGAGAGAAGCAAGAGAGAAAAAGTTCTCATATGAGAGGTTTTTACAAAGCAGAAGTGATGCAAGGAGGGAGGAGTATATGGAGAGGGATGAAGAGGTTAAGATAGTGGTGAAGCAATGTAAAAAGGGCAAATGAGAGTGGGTGAGATGTTATCAACAAATTTTGTTGAAAATAAGAAAGTTTTGGAATGAGATTAATAAGTTGAAGCTTGTGGAACAAATGGATTTGATTGTTAAAAATAGGAGAGGAGTATTATTAAATGGAGAGTTAGGGGTATCAGGAAGATGGAGGGAATATTTTCAGGAATTGTTAAATGTTGAAGATGTGGAAGCTGTGATTTTGTGTATAGGGTAAGGAGGAATAACATCTTGTAGGAGTGAGGCAGAGAGAGTTGAGTATGGGGGAAGCTCATGATGCAGTGGATAGAATGAAAGTGAGTAAAGCAGCTGGGATTGATGGGATAAAGATCGAAATATTAAAAGCAGGTGGGGATATGGTTTTGGAGTGGTTGGTGCTTTTATTTAATAAATGTATGGAAGAGGGTAAGGTACCTAGGGATTGGCAGAGCATGCATAGTTCCTTTGTATAAGGGCAAAAGGGGACAAAAGAGAAAGCAAAAGTTATAGGGGAATAAGTCTTGAATATACCTGGTAAAATGTATGGTAGTTATTATTGAAAGAATTGAGAGTGAAGATGGAGAGTAGAATGGCAGATGAACAAGGAGGTTTTAGGAAGGGTAGTGTGTGTGTAGACTAAGTGTTTGCAGTGAAACATTTAGGTGAACAGTATTTAGATAAGGGTAAAGAGGTTTTTGTGGCATTTATGGATATAGAAAAGGCTTATGACAGGGTGGATGGGGGGGGGGGAATGTGGCAGATGTTGCAAATGTATGGAATAGGAGGTAGATTATTGTAAGCAGTGAAAAGTTTTTTACGAGGATAGTGAGGCTCAGGTTAGAGTATGTAGAAGAGAGGGAGATTATTTCCCAGTAAAAGTAGGCCTTAGACAAGGATGTGTGATGTCACCATGGTTGTTCATTAGACTCTCCTCACTTAACGATGGAGTTCCGTTCCTAAGACCACGTTGGTAAACGAATTCGTCTCATGTTATAATGGTAGTGGGTATGTGTCGACCATCTTCGATATTGTTTTAATGTCACCTTTGCCCCATTTATAACATTTTTAGTATTTAAAAAAAAATTTTTTACAAAATAGTGTACTATATATTGTAATAAACAGAGTAGAGACAGTCAGCTCTAATATACATTATTGAGATGTGCATACTGGTCAGAGAGCCCGTCGTAAGTCTGAGTCATCAGTAAATGAGTACGTGGACTTGTCAGCAGATGGGTTTATGAAAGATGAGGTGAATCATAGAATTGACAAGGGAAGAAAGGGAAGTGGTGCAGTGAGGAGTCTGTGGAGACAAAGAACTTTGTCCATGGAAGCAAGGAGGGGAATGTATGAGAGAGTGTACAGTGGACCCTCGCCTAACGCTATTAATCCGTTCCTGAGAGCTCAACGTTAGGCGAAATTATCGTTAGCCAAATTAATTTTCCCCATAAGAAATAATTGAAATCAAATTAATCCGTTCCTGACACCCCAAAGTATGAACAAAAAAAAATTTTACTACATGAAATATTAATTTTAATACACATAAACTGAAGAAGACATGCACAGTTACATGACACTTACCTTTATTCAGGATCTGGTGGTGATTGATGGGATGGGAGGAGGGGAGACTGTGGATGGTGTTAATGTTTAGAAGGGGAATCCCCTTCCTTTAGGACTTGAGGTGGCAAGTCCTTTTCTAGGGTTACTTCCCTTCTTTTAATGCCACTAGGACCAGCTTGAGTCACTGGACCTCTGTCGCACAACATATCTGTCCATAGAGGCCTGTACCTCCTGTTCCTTTATGACATTCCTAAAGTGTTTCACAACATTGTCAGTGTAATAGTCACCAGCACGGCTTGCAATAGCTGTGGTAGGGTGATTTTCATCAAAAAAGGTTTGCACTTTAAGCCACATTGCACACATTTCCTTAATCTTTGAAGTAGGCAACTACTTCAATTTCTCTATCCCCTCCTCCGAAGCAGTTTCCTCAGGTGTGGCCTCTTCCTGTTGAAGATGATCTAGCAGCTCATCAGTGGTTAGTCCTTCATTGTCCTCCTTCACCAACTCTTCCACATCCTCCCCACTAACCTCCAACCCCAAGGACTTCCCCAATGCCACAGTGGATTCCTCAACTGGCATAGGATTCCCAGGGTTAGCCTCAAACCCTTCAAAATTCCTTTTGTCTGCACATTCTGGCCACAGTTTCTTCCAAGCAGAGTTCAAGGTCCTCTTAGTCACTTCCTCCCAAGCCTTGCCTATAATGTTTACACAATTGAGGATGTTAAAGTGATCTCTCCAAAACACACTTAGTCAATTGAGTTTCTGAGGTCACTACAAAGCACCTTTCAAACATAGCTTTTGTGTACAGTTTCTTGAAGTTGGAAATGACCTGTTGGTCCATGGGCTGCAGGAGAGGAGTGGTATTAGGAGGCAAAAACTTGACCTTAATGAAGCTCATTTCCGCAGAAAGTCGCTCTGCCACATCTGAAGGATGACCAGGAGGCACTTAAGGTCTAATTTCTTTTCAATTAGGTAATTTTTCACAGTGGGGGCAAATGCATGGTGTAACCAGTCATAGAAAAAGTCCCTAGTGACCCATGCTTTACTGTTTGCCCTCCACAGCGCACACAAATTAGCCTTGAGGACATTGTTTTTCCTGAACACTGGGAGTTTGAGTGATATGCCAATAAAAGCTTCACTTTGCAATCACCACTAGCATTAGCACACATCAACAGAGTAAACCTGTCTTTCATAGGCTTATGTCCTGGGAGTGCCTTTTCCTCCTGAGTAATGTAGGTCCTGCTTGGCATTTTCTTCCAAAACAGGCCTGTTTCGTCACAATTAAACACTTGTTCAGGTTTCAGTCCTTCACTGGCTATGTACTCCTTGAATTCCTGCACATATTTTTCAGCCGCTTCGTGGTCCGAACTGGCAGCCTCACCATGCCTTATCACACTATGTATGCCACTACAATTCTTAAATCTCTCAAACCAATCTTTGCTGGCCTTAAATTCTCACATCACTAGTTGCAGGCATTTTTCTAATTAAACCCTCATGCAACTTCCTAGCCTTTTCACACATGATTGCTTGAGAGATGCTATCTCCTGCTATCTGTTTTTCGTTTATCCACACCAATAACAGTCTCTCAACATCTTCTATCACTTGCGATCTCTGTTTCGAAAACAAAGTTGCACCTTTGGCAAGAACAGCTTCCTTGATTGCTGTTTTCTTGGCCACAATAGTAGCGATGGTTGATTGGGGTTTTGTGTACAACCTGGCCAGCTCGGAGACACGCACAACACTTTCATACTTAGCAATGATCTCTTTCTTCATATCCATAGTAATTCTCACCCTTTTTGCTGTAGGGTTGGCACTAGAAGCTTTCTTGGGGCCCAGGGTGACTTATTTTGCAGGTGCAATCACTAAAAAGGCTGTGATAATATGAAATGTTCCAATTGTATGCTTGGAAGCGACCGTGGTGGCTGGCTTGTAAACACTGGCACCCACGGAACAAGCGAGGCGGGCTCAGGTCGCACGTGGACGCGTCTCGAATGAATCGCGTTGAGCGAGTTTTTTAGCGCTAGACGAGGCAAAATTTTTGCGTTAAAATGTATCGATAGGCGGATTTAACATTATGCGATGCGTTCGTTAGGCGAGGGTCCGCTGTATAGTTATGCCAATGCTCTTGTATGGATGTGAAGCATGGGTGGTGAATGTTGCAACAAGAACACTGGAGGCAGTGGAGATGTCGTGTTTGAGGGCAGTGTGGGGTGAGAATATAATGCAGAAAATTCATAATTTGGAAATTAGGAGGAGGTGTGGGATTACCAAAACTATTATATAGAGTGCTGAGGAGGGGTGCATATGTAGAGAGGATGGAACAAAATAGAATGACTTCAAGAGTGCATAAATCTAGTGGAGGGAAGGTGGGGCAGAGGTCAGCCTAGGAAAGGTTGGAGGGAGGGGGTAAAGGATGTTTTGTGTGTGAGGGGCTTGGACTTCCAGCAAGCATGCATGAGCATGTTAGATAGGAGCAAATGGAGACAAATGGTTTTTAGGACTTGACATGTTGGAGTGTGAGCAGGGTAATGTTTATGAAGGGATTCAGAGAAACCAGCAGGCTGAACTTGAGTCCTGGAGGTGGGAAGTGCAGTGTCTGCATTCTGAAGGATGGGTGTTAATGTTGCAGTTTCATAACTGTAGTATAAGCGTGTCTCTGGCAAGACAGTGATGGAGTGAATGATGGTGAAAGTTTTTCTTTTTCGGGCCACCCTACTTTGGTGGGAAATGGCCGATGTGTTAATAAATAAATAAAATATGAAGAAGGGAGGTGGAGGCATCCTATTTCAGTGCTGACAGTGGCTTCACCTCAGCCAATACTACAGTATGGGCTTCTCATGCATAGATCATAGAAAGTAAGTTAAACAGGCAATTAATGTTTGTCAAAGATTAGGTACTGTATAGAAATCGGATTTCTGAATAATGCTGGGAACCAAAGCCATGGTCGGCACCACTCGACACATCTACATGCAGCCTTCCACCATTTTATTACAGTATTACTTTATTATTTTTGGTTACCACTATCTCGAATTCATTTGTTATTATTTTTGGTATAGTTGTGAGCTCCATTATGTATGATACAACTTGGCAAGATTTTTAATTACTTTACCAATGTTGTTGGCTCGTTATAGTATAGGGTGTCGGTGGCCCTCTAAATGCCAAGAAGATTGCTAGTGGTGGCTGTAGCTGATGGTGCCTCCCACATTTTTTGCTTTATATTTTCTTTGGTTTTATGAAAGGGGTTCATCTTTAATACAGTGGAACCTCTGGTCACAACCATGATTAATTCAAACGCTGGTCATGACCCGATTTGGCCGTGACCCGAACCTAATTTTCCCATTGGATTGTACGTAAATGATTAATCTGTTCCAGACCCCTATGAACTGTACTTTTTTTTATTGTTATTATTATTATTATAGTTTTGAGCACAGATAATATAATCAGTTTGAAAAATCCTTAATTATACAAAGTAATGCACAGTTTAACAGAGAAAAACCCTTAAATAACAGAAAAAAGCTTACCGTAAACAGGAAAACTTTGTGCGAGTCGACTTCTGGCGTGAAGGAAGTGAGGAGGAGGTTATTGTTTTGAGGGAGAATCAACCTCTGTGACGGAGGGACGTTCTCCTTCTGGTGTTTTCTCTTGTTTAGCTGGTGGACCAAACTTCACCATAAGCCTATCTAATGTGAAATCCTGGTACTCGTTCCATTTTTATATGATGGCTTTTATCACATCACTTTTAATCTCCTCCCTTTCTTCTTCCTCCGATGACCGCTCCTCAGTGAGCACCCTATGCTGCTCATTCTGGAGTTCAGCGAGGTCATCTGTTGTCAGTTCCTCGTCGTGATCCTCGACCAGTTCCTCGATGTCATCAAAGTGGACTACAAGACACATGCTCTTGCCCATAGACACAATCTCCTCCACTACAGAGGTCTCATATCCTTTGAGATCTTGTTTAGGAACACATTCAGGCCAAAGTTTCTTCCATGCCGAATTCAAGGTCCAGTTCATAACGTCTTCCCAGGCTTTGTTGATGAGACTGATGCAATGCAAAATGTTGAAATGGTTCTTCCAGAACTACTTCAGCACATCTAACCTAAACAAGGCGAGGTGTACACAAACAACAAGAAGTGGGGAAAATTGGCACGTGCGAAAGAAATTGTGCGGAATGTGAAAACTGGCGCGGCTGTGTTTGTTCAGCACCCGATTATGTGTTCGTGACCAGGTGCCGCTAACAGATGAGATACCAGTAGTTCTTTGTCTGATATAATCTGAGAAAGAAATGACTTGTCTGATGTTTAACTGTAGTCAGTTGATAAACCTTACTGCATCTAGCTTAGCCCAGGAAGCCTACATTAATCCTCCCCTCACTTAATATATTTCAAGTAATTGCTAATAGAATACAGTGGACCCCCGGTATTCGATAAATCCGGTATTCGATGCATTTTAATGCAAAAATTTTGCCTCGGTATCCGATTGAAAACCCAGTATTCGATACGATTCGTACCAGACGTGTCCACGTGTGGCCTGAACTGCCCCGTGTGTTCCAGTGTTTACAAGCCAGTGTGCGCGCATCTAAGGATACATTCGGTACATTCCATATTATCAGTTTTTGGTGCTTGTTTCTGCAAAATAAGTCTCCATGGGCCCCAAGAAAGCTTCTAGTGCCAACCCTGTGGTAAAAAGGGTGAGAATTAGTATGGAAATTAAGAAAGATTTTGAAGGGTTTGGGGCTAACCCTGAGAAGCCTATGCCAGTTGTGGAATTCATTGTGCCTACTTCAAAAACTAAGGAAATGTGTGCACAGTGGGTTAAACTGCAAACCTTTATGGATGAAAATCATCCTAACACAGCTATTGAAAGCTGTGCTGGTGACTATTACAATGACAATGTTGTGGCCCATTTTAGACAAATCATAAAGGAACTGGAGGTACAGAGCTCTATGGACAGATTTGTTGTGCGACAGAGGTCCAGTGACTCAAGCTGGTCCTAGTGGCATTAAAATAAGAAGGGAAGTAACCCCAGAAAAGGACTTGCTACCTCAAGTCCTAATGGAAGAGGATTCCCCTTCTAAACACTAACACCATCCACACACTCCCCTCCTCCCATCCCATCAATCATCACCAGATCTTCATTAAAGGTAAGTGTCAATTATTCTATTGTTATTGTTGTTATTGTGATTAATCTATTGCATTAAACTTAATATTTCATGTGGTAAAATATTTTTTTCATACTTTTGGGTGTCTTGCACGGATTAAGTTGATTTCCATTATTTCTCATGGGGAAAATTGATTCGCTTTTCGATATTTTCGGTATTCGATGAGCTCTCAGAAACAGATTAATATCGAATACTGGGGGTCCACTGTACAAGGTAAGGTAAATTCTTCTTTTTACATAGCATTAAAAAAGTTTTTTCACAAGTTTGGAGGTGTCTGGCATGTAATTATCCCCCCCCCCTCGGACTTTTTTTTTTATCGGTTTGTACTACATGTATTAAATTAGCTGCTGATCTACAGGGAAGTAATCAACGTTAAGGGTGTACTGTATACTGTGTTTCTAGCAAGATACTTTCCTTAACCTTTTGAGGGTCCAGGCAGATGATCTGAAACTTTTCCACAGGGTCCTAGAATTTTCAAAAAAACAAAAAAAAAAAATATGAAATGGTAAAGAATCTTTTTCTGAAGGTAATAAAACAAAAAAGTATGAAATTTGATGGAAAATTTCACGAAATTGTGCTGTCATGAATTTTGCTGTGTCTGCTGTATTTATGCATCGGTGATTTTGCCCACTTTGAGTCCTATTTTAGGTCAGTTACAGTGTTCCAGTCAACCAAATTCTTAGCTATTTCACTAGTGTGCCTTCCATTTTATGGATTGAGCACTAGAAGCTACCCAGTCAACTATGTCAACTACCTAATAAAGTGATCAGAAATTGATAATTTGTCTAATTTCACACAAATTTCAAAATATTCCAATTTCAAAATAGGGTCCAAAATACACTGCAGGCATTCCTGGCACTAAAATAACTTTTCCTCTGTTCATTAGTTATGTTTCCATGCTTTACACATTAATTCCATTTTTATTTTTTATTCACACAAAATAGATTTACTGTTAGGCAGTGTATTGTAATAATTGAATAAATATCAGTGCCTTCATGAACACACATTAGACCTACCATGTGTATTGGAGGCATGCTGGGATTTGTTTACTCTTGAACACTGGCAAAAATTGAACATGTACCCTAATTTGAGCTCAATTTCAAGCTATTTTTCACTCCTAAAACCAATCAAAATCATCTCTATTTTTTGTAACATATCTTCCATTATATCAAATAGCAAGAAACCTTGAATACAGCCATAAAAACAGTACAAAAATACATTGCAAGTTGCTGTTTTAAACTAAAAACACAGTTGCAGTTTTTTCTCATTAGTCATTGCATGCTGCAGGAGTTTTTTTTTGTGGTCCAAACTTAACACACAGACCCATTCTCTCATATCTAGGCCCAAATTTACTGCTCACAACTTGGGTAAACTGAGTTCACGCTGTAGAACAACGGCACAGACCCAGGGTTCAAACCCAAAGAACAATGGCATCGACCCTCAAGGGGTTAATATCTAAAAGTAACTGGGGAGGAGAGGGGGTATGCATGGTCCATGCTCTCTTGGGGAAGAATGGATTTCATTAGATATGGTTATTTTTCTTTAACCCATGTGCAGAAATTGACAGGGAACTTAAACTAGAGGTTTCTATGGAATATTTTGACTTATCCATTAAATGTTATTTAGGAGTCACAAGCTGTAAATTTGAAATATTATATTTAGAAACCCAATACAGAATTAATAAGTGTACTACCACAAAATTCTCGTTTGCCACGTAGGGCTAGGCTTCTGCATCTGAGAACCAAAATGTCTACAGGCAATACATGGATAGTGTGCCACCTGTTTCTTTGATTTTGATTTATAAATTTGTCGGTCAATTTAGTCTTTTATATAACAAAAACCACACCAGCGGTGCAGCCAGCTATATGTGACTACTCATCCAAAAGGTTGAATGAAGGGGATGCATCACAGCTGTGGTTTGATTCGACTTCATTGTTGTCATTACGACTGTCGCATCAGTGACAAGGCTCCTTTCGGGCGTGAGCCATTTTTATCACTTGTGCAGCGTTTATTATTTGTGTGTGTTTTACCCGAGATGAATTTGCAGATTGTGAAATCCCATTGAACAAAATTGGTTTACGACGAAAAACCCCATTAGAATGAACCTGTTTAAAGCCATTTGAAACTGTGGACAAATTGTGCAAGTGTGTTGTCCTTTTCCAGAGTTGCCTTTCAGAGTTCTTTTTCAGAACTTTTCCAGGGTTTTCTTTCAGGGATCTCTTTCAGAATTTTACAGGGAAATACTCGTGGGCCTCAGTTTCGAGAGGGGAAAACAAATAACATTCTTCATAACTGATTAAGAAGTGTATAGCCATCCATTTGGAATTCAATTATACTCATCCTGTCTTTTTGCTTTCTTCCCCCATTTGTTTCCCCTAGCGAAGGGTTCGTGGTTGATTGCCCTAAGCGGCCCATTTGTACTGCCCATGATAAAGCCTGCCTCACTATGCATCTGATAATGAACCGTCCTGACCAAGGCAAGTCTCAGTCTTTTGGTCGTATGTTGGCGCACCAATTTTTTTAGGGTCGAGGTTCCTGTAATGGATAGGTAAGTTTTGTAAGAGCAAAATATCCTTGCACATCCTGCCGTAGTAATTTACGCATAAAACAAAGATTTATTTTAGTTGAGATAATTAGGGTCAAGCAAGTTTGGAAGTAAAATTGGTGCCTATCCTTAGGTAGGTGCAGTCAAAAGGTAGGTTTTCTTAGTTTTTCTCTGAAGATACAGTAATTGGAAAAGGAAAATGTATTTTAAGGTGTGAATTTGAGGATTTTTTTTTTTTTTTAGTTCAATTTGCTTGGTATCCTTCTCGTAATTGTTTACAGTGTGTGGGGAGCTGCATGGTATTTCTTTGTATGCAAAACTGTTAGTATCAAATAATACTTGTAAGTATAGAAAGCAGTATATATTTTTTTTCCACGAAAATAATTTTGAAATTAAAATAGGAAAGGTATTTTGCTCCGTTTACTTAAGCTGATAATTAAATCTCATGAATCATAATTTTCCTTTGTATAGTTTTTAATGACAGTATATATTTCTTTGAAAATCATTATCGTGTGTGTGCGTGCGCATGTGTCTGCTGATCAGAAATGTATCAAATTAACTGAATATCCTTGGAAGATATATACATGCATGCAGACAGGCGATCTTAACTATGCAAGACAAGCCACGGGGGGCCAGAAATCTTTAGCTCGGGTACTTTCATGCTTCTCGGTGTGTCATCAGGAGCTATGCACTCTTGCAAGGCAGCTACTGAAGGAGTGAGGGGAAAATTTTCTCAGTGCAGTGCATGTCTGTCACCTCCCGCAGCAAATCTCAGAATTCTGAGAGAGGCTGCAGGAGGTGACAGACCCGCACTGCACTACTTTGAGAACTTCCCTCACTCCTTCAATTCCTGCTTTGCAACATTGCACAGCTCATCATAACACTGAAAACGTGAAAATACTTGAGCTAAAGATTCTCCCCCAATAATGTGTGTGTGTGTGTGTGTGTGTGTGTGTGTGTGTGTGTGTGTGTGTGTGTGTGTGTGTGTGTGTGTGTGTGTGTGTGTGTGTGTGTGTGTGTGTGTGTGTATGTGTGTATGTATATATATATATATATATATATATATATATATTATATATATATATATATATATATATATATATATATATATATATATATATATATATATATATATATATATGCATGCAATAAGATCACAGTAAACAGGTGATTTCAGAATATGCAAAACAACCACTCTGAAAGAATAGAGAAATTCCAAGCACTTTCGTGACTACTCACATTGTCAATGTGAGTAGTCACGAATGCGCTTGGAATTTCTCAATTCTTTGAGTGGTTGTTTTGCATATTATGAAATCACCTGTTTACTGTGATCTTATTGCATGCATGCATATATATATATATATATATATATATATATATATATATATATATATATATATATATATATATATATATATGTATGTATGTATGTATGTATGTATGTATGTATGTATGTATGTATGTATGTATGTATGTATGTATGTTGAGGTGGTTCGGACATGTAGAGAGAATGGAGCGAAACAGAATGACTTCAAGAGTGTATCAGTCTGTAGTGGAAGGAAGGCGGGGTAGGGGTCGGCCTAGGAAGGGTTGGAG
>NC_091330.1:935000-1025000 GCF_038502225.1 Cherax quadricarinatus | reverse complement strand
CACCACGGTTTTAATGCACGGGTAATAACTTTGTACAGTCGAACCTCGGCTTACGAATTTAATCCATTCCGTGACCTCGTTCGTATCCCAATTTGTTCGTATGCCGAGTCAATTTTCCTCATTTAAATTAAATGAAATGGCATTAATCCATTCCAGCGGAATTCCTGCTCTTAGGAGGCACGACAGAATACTTCAATATGATGCTAATATCAACTCTACAGCTTATTTATATTTCACAATTCATCTAATTTCACCATCACTCAAGGAATGCACAACAGGTGCATCATTGTCATTGTTCAGCATTTCTTCAATGTCAGCTTCCTGTAACACCATTAGCACACAGTCAAGATGAGTAAATAGAATTGTCAACGTTTATTGCTTGGGTACGTTTATTGTTAGTGGGTTGGATCTGTGAAGGACCTGCCTAGCATGGGCCAACAGGCCTACTGCAGCGTTCCTCCTTTCTAATGTTATTATGTACCCACGACACCATACCCATTCCCTCCAACTCGTATATTTGTCCAATCTCTCTTTAAAGCTACTCAAGGTTCTGTCAAAGCTAAAACCTTGGATAGTTTCAAATTTAGGTTGGATAAATACACGAGTGAGAGGGGTTGAATTTGAGTGCAACTTGCACGTGAGTAAATAGGATTTTTAAAGCTTATTGCTTGGATAGCGTTTATTCTGTTAGGCTGGATTTGTGAAGGACCTGCCAAGTATGGGCCAACAGGCCTACTGCAGTGTTCCTCCTTTCTTATGTTCTTATGTTGATGAGTGGAACAATCTACCTAGTATTGTTATTGAGGCTGAAACCTTGGGTAGTTGCAAATTTGTGTTGGATAAATGCACGAGTGAGAGGGGTTGGATGTGAGTGGGATTTGCACATGAGTAAACAGAATTATCAAAGCTTATTGCTTGGGTAGCATTGGAAATTGAGTTGGGCAAATATTCTGTTAGTGGGATGGATTGTGAAGAACCTGCCTAGTATGGGCCAACAGGCCTGCTACAGTGTATTATTATTAGTATACGTATGTATTATAATAATAATTATTAATTTAGGGAAGTGGAGCACAGATATAATTCCCTTGATCAAGAGCCCCTCACCAAGGAACCTCCCTTGAGGGGGAAGTTCGCATCCTGAATTTTTTTCTTATTTATTTTTTTTTTTTTAACAAGTTGGCCGTCTCCCACCAAAGCAAAAAATCAATCGAGTGACTTCTTATCCTGAAAAATTCGCATGGTGGGGCATTCGTAAGCCAAGGTTCCACTGTATTTATCATTAGTTGTAATCTGGTTCCAGCAGTGTCTACCTGGTTTTTGCCTTCAATTGATGACTGGCTGTGATTTCCATGCTCATGCTGGTGAGGAGCTCTTAACCCTTTCAGGGTCCAAGGCCAAAATCTGAAGTCACGCACCAGTGTCCAAGAAATTTTGAAAAAAAAAAAAATTATTTTTTCTTACAGAATTAAAGAGCATATTTTTGTGAAGGTAATAAAACAAAAAAAATTAGAATCTGATCAGTACTTACCGAGATACAGTGCCAAGAAGTTTGTAGAAAATGATGTGGTGGCGGCAACATCGACGAATTCCACATACGCGTATTATATTATTTTGTTGTTTTAGTTGTTTTTTCTTTTCTTTTCCAATTTTTTTCTATTCCTACTAACATTTGGGGCCTGAGAGACCAATACTGTATATAATTTATATATATAAACTCACTGTATTGAACACAATAACCGCACTAAAGTTATTATCATATTATTGTTTACCACTGTTGTTTATTACAATAAACATGCACAAATATTGTATAATACTAATGTTCTATCATATATTTACATATTTACAATCACTGGACATGGTTTTAGAACTGCTGGAGCTTGTGGAACTCCTTGAAACAAGGCACCATGCACAGAGGCACCTTACATTCCTCACACATAAACCGAGTGTCTTTGCGTCTTTGTTGCCGTCGTTTTGTTTGTGCACAGACAATGCATCTCTTCTGAGCAAATTTCTTTTGAGTTGAAGGAAGCTGTATTATGAAATGATCACCTTCTCTTCTCAAACGCTTGGGTATATTGTGATGAATTCGAGGACCATGTTGTATTGCAGGTGTTGTTACCTGGTACTTCATTATGAGTTGTCTGACAACAGACAAACAAAATTCACCATACGGTGGTCTGTTACCAGTCTTTATTTGGTACATATTATATGCATTCAGCATTGAAATGTCCATGAGATGGAAGAAAAGTTTCATGTACCACTTGTAACTCTTACGAACACAGTCAACAAAACCAATCTGCATGTCACACTTGTCAACCAAGCGCATGTTTTGTGTATAATCAATCACTGTCACTGGTTTTCGAATACGTTCATTAGTCACTCGATCAACTTTGCCACTGTCTTGCATTTCATTACGGTGAATGGTTGTCAACAATGTGACATCTCGTTTGTCATGCCACCGTAATGCCATGATGTCATTGGCAGTAAACACCTGCACGTCATCACCACGAACACCTGCGTTGAGCCTGGGCATATGTTTACGATTAGAACGCACTGTGCCACACACATCTGTCTTGTTCACTCGCATGAAATCACTGAGTAATGGGCTTGTGTACCAGTTATCGGTATATAATGTATGGCCCTTACCAAGATAAGGTGCCATCATGTTTCTCACTACGTCACCTGATATACCCAATAACATCTTGGTATCTTTCAATGTTTTACTACCCGTGTATACAACAATATCCAACACCAGGCCACTGTCACAATCACAGAGTACAAACAATTTTATACCAAAGCGGTTCCTCTTGCTCGGTATATACTGCTTGAATGACAGTCTACCTTTGAACAAAATCAAAGACTCGTCAATTACAAGATTCTTGAATGGATAAAAGTACATCCTGAACTTTTGTTTGAGATACATGAAAACATTTCTAATCTTGTATAACCTGTCACTTCTGTCAGGCCTGGTTTTGTCAGAGAAGTGCAACATACGTAAGAGTAAGATAAACCTGTTCACTGGTATTATTTCACTGAAGGATGGGGTACAAATTAGCCGATCTGTGGACCAGTATGCTTTTATATTATGCTTATAGACGTGAGGCATAAGCATTATTGTTGCAAAAAGCAAATACATTTCTGCAACAGTCGTCTCTTTCCACCTGTGTAGTCTTGACTGTGGTGATAAGATCGTATTTGCCATGGTGTACTGAAAATACTTATTACTTTCCCTGACAATAGTTTCCATCAATGGCTGGTCAAAGAATAATTCAAAGAATTCCAGTTCATTGGCCGTGGTTCCAAGGGGACAGGTAGGTAGAATTCCACTTTGCGAGTCATCAAAGTGGTGAGGGCTGGGAACAAAATTGGGATTTTGCTGCCAATCCCAGATACGGTTTGCTGGTGGATACTGGACATCATAGGCTGGTTGTACGGGTGGTTGTGGCGGGCTGGTGGGTGACGCTCCGCTTTGTCCTTGAACTGACGAGTCAGCAGCGTGGGTTCCCGCGTGGCACAGCGAGTCACGCATGGCGGTGCCACTACCACCACCAGCCCCACTAACACCATCCACTGATGTCTGTGGCCCATCCATGCCAAGTGTAGCCACATCATCCTCACTATCACTACCTAAAACGGGTGTAGGGCCACGGGATGTACTCCGTCCCCTGGGCATAGCATAGGGTACACTACCCGAGCGCATGCGGCGGCGCACATACCGACGCTTCACTGGTGAATATGTTTCCTCACTATCACTACTCGAATGATCGTCGAGCGCAATAAAATCACAATCCACGTCAGAATCATCGTCATTACTGAAGTCAGAGGCCAGGCCACGGGAAAATATTAGTTTTCTCTTACGTTTAGGAACAACCGACCGTGAGTCACGAGTGCCCACACCAGAGGTAGAAGGTCGAGGATCGTCGGGGTTTTCTGCACTATTATCGATATCCTGGTCATTATTTTCGGTCACTAACTCATCAAAGCCGTAGAATTCGTCTTCATTTCCACTTCCATCAGTGTCAGAACTATCAGACAGGAAGAGGAGAGTCCCAATTTTCCGGGGAGTGAGAGCTGACTTGCGACGAGACATGGTGAACAAGGGTAACTGAGCCGGCGTTCCCACAATGCTATGCAGGCGCCTAGATTTTTTGTTTACGGCGCACACCCACCGCGCAGACCCATTCTCTCATATGTAGGCCTATGAGCTCTTTCGCGCTAAATTTGACGGCGCTAGAATTTTGGCGTAGATCTACGGTTTGGACACTCACCGACCAGCCGTAGATCTACGGGACGGACCCTGAAAGGGTTAATTACTAAGGAGCTAGATAGTCTGAATAACGCAATGCCTCCTAGGCTCTATATAACCCTTATGGGTTTAATGCTTTCCCTAGATTTAAATATAGAATGTGGCCCCTGTGGTTAGAAAAGCCATTATGGGGTTAGAAAATTGTACCTGACAGATATATTTAATATGTAATGTGTAAAGGTAGAAAGTTGAAAGTGAACATAGAAAAGAGTAAGGTGATGAGGGTATCAAATGATTTAGATAAAGAAAAATTGGATATCAAATTGGGGAGGAGGAGTATGGAAGAAGTAAATGTTTTCAGATACTTGGGAGTTGACATGTCGGCGGATGGATTTATGAAGGATGAGGTTAATCATAGAATTGATGAGGGAAAAAAGGTGAGTGGTGCATTGAGGTATATGTGGAGTCAAAAAACGTTATCTATGGAGGCAAAGAAAGGAATGTATGAAAGTATAGTAGTACCAACACTCTTATATGGGTGTGAATCTTGGGTGGTAAATACAGCAGCGAGGAGACGGTTGGAGGCAGTGGAGATGTCCTGTCTAAGGGCAATGTGTGGTGTAAATACTATGCAGAAAATTCAGAGTGTGGAAATTAGGAAAAGGTGTGGAGTTAATAAAAGTATTAGTCAGAGGGCAGAAGAGGGGTTGTTGAGGTGGTTTGGTCATTTAGAGAGAATGGATCAAAGTAGAATGACATGGAAAGCATATAAATCTATAGGGGAAGGAAGGCGAGGTAGGGGTCATCTTCGAAAGGGTTGGAGAGAGAGGGTAAAGGAGGTTTTGTGGGCAAGGGGCTTGGACTTCCAGCAAGCATGCATGAGCGTGTTAGATAGGAGTGAATGGAGACGAATGGTACTTGGGACCTGATGATCTGTTGGAGTGTGAGCAGGGTAATATTTAGTGAAGGGATTCTGGCAAGACAGTGATGGAGTGAATGATGGTGAAAGTTTTTCTTTTTCGGGCCACCCTGCCTTGGTGGGAATCGGCCAGTGTGATAATAAAAAATAAAAAATTCAGGGAAACCGGTTATTTTCATATAGTCAGACTTGAGTCCTGGAAATGGGAAGTACAATGCCTGCACTTTAAAGGAGGGGTTTGGGATATTGGCAGTTTGGAGGGATATGTTGTGTATCTTTATACGTATATGCTTCTAAACTGTTGTATTCTGAGCACCTCTGCAAAAAGTGATTATGTGTGAGTGTGGTGAAAGTGTTGAATGATGATGAAAGCATTTTCTTTTTGGGGATTTTCTTTCTTTTTTGGGTCACCCTGCCTCGGGAGACGGCCAATGTGTTAATAATAATAATAATAATAATAATTTTTTTTTTTAACACATTGGCCGTTTCCCACCAAGGCAGGGTGGCCTGAAAAAGAAACTTGTCTTGATTCACTCCATCACTGTCTTGCCAGAGGCATGCCTACACTACAGTTATAAATCTGCAACATTAACACCCCACCTTCAGAGTGCAGACTCTGTACTTCCCATCTCCAGGACTATAGTCTGGCCTGCCGGTTTCCCTGAATCCCTTCATAAATGTTACCCTGCTTACACTCCAGCACGTCAAGTCCTAAAAACCATGTCTCCATTCACTCCTGTCTAATACGCTCACAGGCTTCCTGGAAGTCCAAGCCCATTGCACACAAAACCTCCTTTACCCCCGCCCTCCAACCTTTCCTAGGCCGACCCCTACTCCTCCTTCCCTCCACTACAGATTTGTATACTGTCATTCTATTTAGTTCCACCCTCTCTACATGTCCAAACCATCTCAATAACACCTCCTCAGCTCTCTGGATAATAGTTTTGGTAATCTCACACCTCCTAATCTCCAAACTATGGATTCCCTGCATTATATATTCACCACACATTGCCCTCAGACATGACATCTCCACTGCCTCCAGTCTCCTTGTTGCAACATTCACAACCCATGCTTCACCCATACAAGAGCATTGGTATAACTATATTCTCATACATTCCTCTCTTTGCTTTCATGGATAAAGTTCTTTGTCTCCACAGACTCTTCAGTGTACTACTCGCCTTTTTCCCGTCATCAATTCTGTGATTCACCTCATCCTTCAGACCCACCTGCTGACATCTCCACTCCCAAATATCTGAACACATTCACCTCCTCCATACTCTCCCTCCAATCTAATATCCAATCTTCCATTACCTAATTTTTTTTTGTTATCCTCATTGCCATACTCTTTCCTGTATTCACTTTTAACTTACTTCCTTTTACATACCCTACCAAACTCATCAACCAACCTCTGCAACTTCTCTTCAGAATCTCCCAAAGGCAGTGTCATCAGCAAAGCAACTGTGACAACTCCCACTTTGTGTTAGATTCTTTATCTTTTAGCCCCACACCTCTTGCCAACACCCGAACATTCACTTCTCTTACTACTCCATCTATATTTTTTTGTCATGCTATTATTATTATAATCAAAAAGAAGCGCTAAGCCACAAGGACTATACTTGTCATGCTATAACAATCATTCAATCTAATTGTTCTAATTGATGGTCTGTGTGGAATTTGTAGGTTGGGCAGTTAGTGAAGAAATTATCTGATAGGATTGCAATTTCTTGTTGTAAAGTGTATCTTGTGATATTTTTTTTTTAAGGCTTTCTTAGAGAAATATATTTTAAATAAACCTTGAGTGCTTCTGAAATGCATTCAGCTTTTCCATATATTCTACACAATGGTCTCCTATGGAATGTTTGTTCATTGCTAATTTCATTGTGGTTGATTCTTAGATTGTTGAAATTAAATTTACTAAACTCCTATTATTGGCTGATGGGGTTATTTGTTGTTGCTGATGGTGGCTTTTATACCAGGTTTTTAGTATTCGCTCATATTTCAAGAACTTTTGTATGTTTGGTTTGTCCTGGAGCACAATCAAGTTAAAATTGAGTGAGAGGAAAAAAAAAATACACGCAAGACTAGAAGACAGGTTGGGAAGAGGGGGGGGGGGAGACAGCAGTAATAGAAATAATGATAATAGCAGATTACATTTTAAGGTCATGGAGAAGCAGGACACCACATGCTCTACCACAATCCTTTAGGGATGTGGTAGTCAAGTGGAGCACAGCAGTAGGCCTAATGGCCCATCTTATGAAAAAAAAAAAATAAGAAAACAGAAGTGCATAGAATCCAGAAGATTGGTCAAGAGAAAGTGAGAAGGCAAAGATCAGGTCATGAGTGTTCTACAAATTAGAACATTGACATTGTGTTAAAGTCGGGTATCAAAGGAAGGGTTTGTTTGGAATGTATACGTAGGTCATTTCATCAAGACGGCATCTGAAGGTTAGAAAGGTAGTTATACCAGAGCACCAGTTTGTGTAATAGTCTATGATCTTTTAACATAACATTAAAAAAAAAAAAAAGAGCATTAGGAAGCACCTCGTAAAGATTCAGATTAATTATGTATGGCATGAATAACATATTCCATGTTTTAGAATCATGTTTGGTTAATGAGTACTTTTTAAATCAAATCATTTTACACCTATTTCTTTCTTCAGGTAATGCCAGATGAGTTGAAAGATGATGAAGAATACGAAGATATTCTTGAGGATATACGTGAAGAATGCAGCAGATATGGGATAGTGCGATCAGTTGAAATTCCACGACCTGTTGAAGGAGTTGAGGTTCCGGGGGTTGGCAAGGTTTTTGTAGAATTTAATTCTGTACTGGATTGTCAGAAAGCACAGCAGAACCTTACTGGGCGCAAGTTTGCAAACCGGGTAGTTGTGACTTCTTACTTTGACCCAGATAGGTATCATCGCCGTGATTTCTAAAATATGTGCCCCGTTCCCAGTTACTGTATATGTAACTGTCAATGCCTAATAGTTGCTGTGATTTCACAATTAAATTGTAAATGGCTAGAGAATTTAATCATTCAATTTAGTACATTGACCTTTTTTTACTGCTGTTACTACAAATATTGAAAAATAAAGCATTGCTATTTTAGTATTTAAACCAATTAATAAAGAACTGTTTAGTTAACTGGTTGTCATTCAAATTGTAAACTAATGGAAAATAGAGCTGGAATTTTTAGTGTAAGAAAACTTTTGTTTTATATTTTTTTTTTTTTTTGGCCAACATTACGAATGTTTTCTTTCCTTTGGCAACATGCACTATTATACTGTATGTATTACTTCATAACATCCCCATTGAAGCATAAAATCTTGTCAAATGTACTTTTTATTTAACCTTTTTTTTTTTTTTTTTTTTTAACTGGTCGTGTCCCACCGATGCAGAGTGACTTGAAAAAGAAATTCATTCATCACTGTCTTACCAGAAACATGCCAATACTACAGTTCAAAACTGCAAATATCCCTACCTCTCCTTCAGAGTGCAGGCACTGTACTTTACAGTTCCAGGATTAAAGCCCAGCTAACTGGGTTCCCAGAATCCCATTCTGATCACTTCATTGGGTAGTTAAAATAGTTGAATGGGTGTTTCCTTGTGCTCGATCCATAGAATGAAAGGTATACTAGCAAAATAGCTAAGAATTTGGTTGACTGGGACTCCATGGTTTAAATCATTGGTGTGTAAATTGCACCAAGACCACTGACTGTACCAGTGTAATTCTCTAAGTTTTCCATATAATTTCCTATTTTTGGTGTTAGTCTTTTTCCCAAAGGTAATATTTCATAAGAATTTTTTTTTTTTTTGGGGGGGGGGGAGGGGGAGAGGAGTTTTTGGACATTAAGAAAAAGTTTGATTGGGGGTCTGGACCCTGAAACGGTTGAGATTGCAGTCGTGCAATTTGTGAATTCTCACACCCACAAAAATAGCACTTGGAAGACCTGGGTTAATAGCATTTCGTCATACGATATTTTTTATACACAACATGACTTGCTAAACTTGGGAAGGCCCTTTTATAAGACACCCTTGAAATCAGTGTACTCTGTTGTCATAAGGTTGTAACAGCTATCCACTTCATAACTTGTCATACACTTAAATAATATTTAGACATTACTCCTTTTATGATTTGACAAAGTTCTACCCAGAGTAAAATCTCTTGATAAAGGTTCACTCTTTACAAGTAATTTTGCCATACATTTAAAAAGTTTGAGAAAGCTAGAAAAGGGGGAAAAAAAAAAAAAGTTGATTAGCTATATTTTAATAGTATCGGTTCATTTTATAATTTAAGAGTAATATCCGAGAGTAGGTAATCTGTGGTGAAGAATGCCATTTTTAAAATGCACACAAATAAAATTTAACATTTCAATGCTTCAGAATTCTTACATAAACATTGTTGTAAGATGCCTTTAGGTTTAGTGCTTAATTTATTTCATAAGCATTAAATTTGTACATATTAGGTATCTCCAAAGGGATACTTTGTGCTTCCTCCAAAGATTTTTTAGTATACCATACAGCTTTATTTAAATTTGCATGCCTCCCATTCCCCAGGCACAGGTGTAACCTCTATAGGTTTATCATTCCCCTCCTAAATATAATAATAAGGCCTCATCAGATTGGCTTAAAATTGTCACTGGTGTGCTGAAACCATGGCAAAGCTCAAGCTACCAAGATTTGCAGGTGAATGTTACATAGCAGACTCATAATTTGCATAGGTCAAGTTTCTGAAATCGGCACTTTTAATAAAACCAACTCATGGTGTGAGGGACACATTTTTTGGAAAAAAAAAAAAAAGGATTGTTCTTTACTCCTCCCAAAGTCAAATATTAAGAAGTTTCATCAAAAATAGGTTTTTTGAAATCTCGCTGTAAATGTCATTGCTTGTTGATATAGTACTGTCCTGAGAGCATACACAATTTATGGTCACAAAAATATGTAGATTTAAATAGGATAACCCAATAAAATTAAACAATGAACATGATTACGTGTAAGAAAACAAATTCTTGCTGTGCCCTAAATTATGGTTTCTGATGAATGTATTTTATAGATGTCAGGGGAGAGGGTTGTTGTGGCCCTACAGTGTCAGGGTGGATGGCTGTTGTTCATGCCGAGTTGTTGCTGGAGTCTTCGGATATTCTATTGTCTACTGGTTTTTTACCCAGCAGTACTTTATAAGGTGTCACTACTTGGTCCAGACTGCTTCATAGCAGATTGCCGGATGGGACACTTGATCCCAGGCAATTTTTTGTTGGTTATTGCATCTGCAGCCCTGTGCCAAACAGTGCTAAATTTGTCAGAACTCTGGCACTCCATTATCAGTTGTCATCCACTGCTGTGAAAAGTTTGTGCATTATTCCACATGTTTAGTAACACTTAAATGTCTAATCATTTCCTTGAACCAGTGGTAGTATCAAGGATGTTATATTTAGTGGTAAGCATAACCTTCACATCCTGCAAGAGGATGATTACAGGAATTATAGCGAGAACCTTGAATGAAAGTTTTTTTTTTCCTAGCCAGGTACACTTTGGTGGAATAATCCTCGAACCACTCGATAAACTAGGCCTCGCTCATCTGTGCTATATGGTTAGACTCCCAAATAACAGTGTACTTATATATCTAACTTTTAAAGTACAGGAATTTTGGAAGTGCTAAATAAGCATAAGCTTGCACTTAAAAACTGACCAATACATTAGCACACAAAAGTAGGCTATAACAATCCTTCAGTGTCAAAAGGCAGGTGCAAATTTCTCTTGCTTGCTGATGAAAGTTCCCTCTCAGTAAACATGTCTTCAAACTTGTAGTGTGCAGGGAAAGTATCCTACCCTGAATCAAATGTCTTTTGCCAGCAACTTGAGATACTGTACAGAAAATTTAAAGTTACCATTGTATGAATTAAGAGCATATATAATCCATTCAGCAGTGTATAGCCCTTTCTGGTTTGTTTCACCAAACTAATTTGCTAATGTTACCAATAAAAAAAAAATTCTGAACCACTTCAAAAAATTAGGCTTTAAAAAAGAGTTCTAACCTGCACCATGTCTATCTTCATGTACTTTAAGCCATTTAGGAGATAATTATTGTAGGTTTAACAAAAACTTGTACTGTGTCTTTTCAGATTGGCATATCTTGTGCAAGTGAAAGATTAAGTCTAGGTTTCTAGGTATATAAATGGGAGAATAAACCCTCTAAAAAAACTGCCCCTTTAAAAATTCCTTTTTAACTTCAAGAATCACTGGCCGAGTGATTGCCTAAATTTCACACACACAAGTATACATTAACACGTGCATAAGAATATATCTATATGCAAAGTGTAAAAAATGGACACATGCATACATTTTATGCAAATGCATACATGAATAATGCATATATATGCCTCTGCATAAGATTATGCCTGCCTTGCACTATTTTTGCACAAGTTGAGGCCAATGCAGATGGGCTTATGGAATACAAGGATACATCTCTGACTGTACAACAAATGCCTACATACACACCAAAGTTTTACCACTTGCTACTATTCTAATAATCACTAGCAGAATTACAGGAGATCCAGTAGTCAAGGTTTACAATAGCAAGAGTACAGAGTAATGTTGAAATTATTTAAAAATTTATGTAAGAGTAATTCAATAAATGAAAAGTATACCTGGGGTCCATTGCCCCTGTGGCAGTCTGACTAGACCTCATAATATTTGAGGTCTAATCTGAGACAACCTTACAGGAATAAGAACACTTGTACAATTAAAAAAAAACATTAAAAAATGTATACTGAATGAAAGTGTTTGAGTAAAAAAAACAATTCTTTCATATTCACAAGTCAAACAAAGACCAGCAATCATGGATATCTTTTCGTGTATTAATCTCGGTGTGGCCGGCCAATTGATACTCTCGGTAGGACACAATCGCCTTCTTTGGCGCTTTTTTCAATATTGAAAGTTGTGACAAATCTAGCTATAAAGAGAAGGACTATGAGAAACAATGTAGTTGACATGGAAATAACATAATGGCTGAGCGATGTGCCAATATCCAGCCATGAGCCTTCTGTTCTAATGAGAAAGAAAAAGTGAAGAGCCATGAAGTCAGACATCACCAGGAACATGTAGAAGAGTGCACGAGTTGGTATCTGCAAAACAAACAATTGCTTCAACCCCATATAAACACTTATCCTCATAATATAATGCTTTAATTACACTATGAATGTCCTCTCAAGGGAGGTTCCTCGATGCTGGTGAGGGGCTCTTGATCTAGGGAATTAGATCTCTGGTTCCCTACATTGAGCCTGAATACCAGCCATCATCCCTTCCCCACAGGCACTGTATAATCCTACAGGTTTAGTGCTCCCCCCATTATAATAATTATACACTATGAATGAAAAGTACAGTATACTGTATTTATCGAGCAACGCTAATGAAAAAAAATTCCTCCGATTCTTTTTCTTAGCTCTAGGGTGGTCTAATCATTTCATCTACAGTCATGTTTGGATGTTTCTAGTAGTGTAGTTACAAAGTCATACAATACTGACTATGGATCTTATCTAAAAAATCTGTTCACAAGAACTGACTTGATATAAGCAATATTTGCCTGTCACATCACCTACTACTGAAACACACAGGTGTGTTTAATATATTTAACAAATATTGAGCAGATGTAATAAAATTACACTTGGTGAATAAAGTGCAAAAAATGTCTATCCAGTACAGTGGACCCCCGCCTTACGATATTAATCCGTAACAGAGCTCGTCATAAGCCGAAATTATCGTAAGGCGAATTAATTTTCCCCATAAGAAATAATGGAAATCAAATTAATCCGTGCAAGACACCCCAAAGTATGAAAAAAAAAAAAATTTTACCACATGAAATATTAATTTTAATAAACACAAACTGAAGAAGACATGCACAATTACTACTCTACTAAGAATAAAATACATGACACTTGCCTTTATTGAAGATCTGGGGATGATTGATGGGATGGGAGGAGGGGAGTGTGTGGAAGTTATTGTTTAGAAGGGGAATCCCCTTCCATTAGGACTTGAGGTATCAAATCCTTTCCCGGAGTTACTTCCCTTCTTTTAATGCCACTAGGACCAGCTTGAGAGTCACTGGACCTCTGTCGCACAATAAATCTGTCCATAGAGGTCTGTACCTCCCATTCCTTCAAGACTTTCCTAAAATGGGCCATAACAGTGTCATTGTAATAGTCACCAGCACGGCTTGCAATAGCCGTTTCAGGGTGATTTTCATCCGCAAAGGTTTGCAGTTCAACCCATCTTCTATCACTTGTAATCTCTGTTTCGAAAATAAACTTGCACCTTTTCCAAGAACAGCTTCCTTGACTGCTGTTTTGTTGGCCACGATAGTAGCGATGGTTGATTGGGGTTTGGTATACAACCTGGCCAGCTCCGAGACATGCACTCCACTTTCGTACTTAGCAATTCTCTCTCTTCATTTTCATAGTAATTTTCACTCTTTTTCCTGCAGGGTTGGCGCTAGAAGCTTTCTTGGGGCCCATGGTGACTTATCTTGCAGCTACAATCACTAAAAACACTGCGATAATATGAAATGTACCGAATGTATGCGTGGATTCCACCGCACTGGCTGGCTTGTAAACACTGGCACGCATGGGGCAGCTGAGGCCACGCGTGGGATGCGTCCTGGACGAATCGCATGAGGCGAGGCAAAATTTTTGCGTTAAAATGTATTGTATGGCGGATTTAACGTAATGCGATCCCATCATAAGGCGGGGGTCCACTGTATTTTATCTCTGAAAGTTGACTAGCGTCAGCTTATCTCTGAAGTTCTACCATATTTTGCATTCAAACAATCCACGAAGTGACTAGTTAGGGCTTCACCTACTGATGGCTTGGTGCACATGACTGCAACATTTAAAATTAATCAAAACAACATGTAAGTAAACTCCTCTTGCTTACCTCGATAAGTGTGCAGATAGCATGGAAAAAGCAGGTGACCAGAAGGAATGGGATAATGATCTTGAAAAGCAGCAAGCTGCCCATGATAAATGGAGAGAAAACTGTGATAAAGCAGTAGACAAAGCTGGGATCAAAGCTATTGACACTAGCTATGTTGCCAGTGCCAAAGAAGGCTAGCACAGTAAAGAACAGCTGGTACCAGAGTTAAGGATATAGCAATTGTATAAAATGACTAAAAATAGTTAAATATAAATGACAATATGATCATGACTAGCTTTACAAATTTAACACTAACAACTTTAAGCAGTATGACACACATACAGTACTACTGCAAACTCCACAGTCTACACAGCATTTTGGCTACAACTACCGTATTTCTAAAATAAAAACTAAAATTATACAAGTTAACTTGTTCTGGTATGTGTAAAAGATGACAGAGTGATGGTTAGTATTTTTATGCATGTCAGTTATGAGGATGAGAAACAGTAATGGTGCTAAAATTGTCACAAGAACCTGGCCTGTGGCCAAGCTCTTGAAAGTAGACTCGAAACTCATCAAAGGTATATTAAACCTTATACTCTGATGAGACCAGACTTCAGTTTACTACTACACTGTCAGAAAATTGACTTATTTTGGAAAGTTCTTGGTAATGCAGAGTACTTTTGGCAGATGAACTTAAAACTATAGTACAGGCAGGCCCCAATCATATAAGTCAGGTCAGGTTCCAGGCTACTGCTGTAAAGTGAAAATCTCTGTAGAGTGAAACAGCCTTTTTTTTTTTTCACTTTCAAATGCATATAAAATCATACAAAAGGGGTTCAGGGAAACCAGCAGGCTGGACTTGAGTCCTGGAGATGGGAAGTACAGTGCCTGCACTCTGAAGGAGGGGTGTTAATGTTGCAGTTTAAAAACTGTAGTGTAAAGCACCCTTCTGGCAAGACAGTGATGGAGTGAATGATGGTGAAAGTTTTTCTTTTTCGGGCCACCCGGCCTTGGTGGGAATCGGCCAGTGTGATAATAAAAAAAAAAAAAAAAAAAAAAAAAAAAAAAGGCCTGATAACATGTTTACACTATCATATATTAAATAAGCAATAGAGCTAAGCATAAAAAATGCATATACATTACACACATTTTAAAATACTTTCATCCTTAGCTTAGAGTGAATGTATTTATTGTAGGAAGTCTTGAATAAATGAAGAATGGGTATAATTGAAAACTGCTGTACTAGTGAAATGCTAGAAAGCGAAGCACTGTAAAGTGGGGCCCTCCTGTGCTTGACATAGTTGTAGCAGCAGTAACAGTATACACTGCTGACAATAAGACATGTAACATCTGGGTATCTAGTTTTTTTTAGACATTTTGCCAACCAGTGGCCTTATCAGTACAGAAGTTAATTAAAAATGTAGAAAATGGAGACAGAAGACGAGGTAATCGGTCCTTCAGCCTAGATGGTTTACCACCATAGTGTTGAATATGAAGCATAGGCAGGAAGATGGTTGCTTATATAGGAATCAGATGAGGTGCAGCAGCTGAAGACTATATTAAACTGATAAATCCACTGGTTGGCAAAATGTCTTCAGAATACTCAGGTGTTGCACGTGTCTTATTTATCAACTTTTTGTTAGTGTACCATAGCTATTATACCTGGAAATGCAGCAACACTATGGAATCTTGGTACAGTAAATACCTTCAACCTGTTTGCCAACTTCTGGCCTTCCTACCAATGGTGAACACCACCTAAGCTGAGAGAATGATTACTTCTGTCTCCAGTTTCTACACATTCCGTTAACCTCTGTATTGAAATGATAAAGCCACTGGTTGGTGAAATATCTGGAGAATAAAGGTGCATATAAGCTGCACATGTCTTCTTTATCATTATATGGTTTTTATAGACGAAGTTAGATAATTTGAGTGCTAAGTTTAAAATAATTAAGCTATCTTAAGATTACTAACTGTAATGATTGTTTTAAATATATAAATAAAAAAAGTGGTAATATGGAGATAGTAATACAGCACCTTTCAAGGCAAGTGAAACTGCTGACCTAGAAAATGTACAGAGAACCTTCACAGCACACAACTGTGATAAAACACCTCAATTACTGGGAATACTTAAAATTCCTCAACCTGTACTCCCTAGAACACAGGTGGGAGAGATACGTGATTATATACACTTGGAAAATCCTAGAGGGATTACCAAACTTGCACACGAAAATCACTCCCTATGAAAGCAAAAGACAGAGCAGTTGATGCAACATCCCCCCAATGAAAAGCAGGGATGCCACCAGCACAATAAGAGAGAACACAATAAGTGCCAGAGGCCCAAGACTGTTCAACTGCCTCCCAGCATACATAAGGGGGATTACCAATGGACCCCTGGCTGTCTTCAAGAAGGTGCTGGACAGGCACCTAAAGTCAGTACCTGACCAGCCGGGCTGTGGTTTGTACGTTGGGTTGTGTACGGCCAACAGTAACAGCCTGATTGATCAGGCCCTGATCCACCACGAGGCCTGGTGACAGACTGGGCCACGGGGGCATTGACCCCCCAAAACTCTCTCCAGGTATACAAAATTGTATGGACAATTCTGAGTATAAATACTGCGGGCAGAAATATGGGTGACAGTAAAAATAAAATGTGTATTTTCCAAGATACATCTGTGCTATTGGTCATCTTACATAAACAGCTATATACGTACATGTAATAATCCAAAGGTATGCATTAAATTTTAGAGAAGACAAACTAAAAATTACAACTGCTCAACACTGATTAGCTAAAAGTAAATAAAATTAATGATAATTTTAACAAACTATTTTGTCCAAGCCCCTTACACACAAAACCTCTTTTGCCCTTCCTCCCTCCATCCTTTCCTAGGACAACCTCTACTCTACCTTCCCTCCACAACAGATTTATACACCCTCCAAGTCATCCTATTTTGCTCCATCCTCTTCAAATGACCAAGCCACCTCAACAATACCTCATCAGCCCTTTGGTTAATACTTTTAGTAACTGTACCTCCTAGTCTCCAAACTATGAATTCTCTGCAAAATATTTACGCCACACTTTTGATCTAAGACATCAATGCCTCCAACCTTCAACTCGCTGCAATATTCACACCCATACATTCTTCTCTTTGCCTCCATGGATAATGTTCTTTGTCTCCACAGATACCTCAGTGTACCACCCACCTTTTTTCCTTCATCAATTCTATGGTTTACCTCATCTTTCATAAACAAATCCTCTGACATGTCCACTCCCAAATATCCGAACACATTCACTTCTTCAATACTCCTTCTCTCCCAAATATCCAATTTTTTCTTACCAAACTCGTTTGACACCCTTATCACCTTACTTTTATATATGTTCACTTTCAGCTGGATGTAAATTGTATTTCAGTTTGCTGTTAAGGTACGTATGTACCTATTATTTTCCCCCTTCCTGTATGTCACTGTGTATTATTTACCTTGATGTAATGCCAATTTTTTCCAGTTTACTTCATTTTAAGGCAATTTTCTTGGACAATGTTAAAACAAAAATGTACAATTTGAGGTTGCATACTACTAGGTTCAACTGTGATTAAGTGTAGAAGGTAGGAAGTTTGAGCTCCAAGAAGTCAAGAGCAGCACAAATGTTTGAAACTTTACGTTATTTAGCTGTAATCCTCTAACAGCAGATAAATGCTGTACACAAACCCCACCCACCCACACATTAAATTGAAAAAAAGGATACGAAAAAGTATGCACGGCGAACATCTGACCACTCCAGGACTCGCTCCCCGCCTTTGCTGCTCTCTCTGCCCCATGTTGCAAACTTGAGCATTGCAATCTGTTTAAAAATATAAACACTATCAAACAAATTTAAATTATTAAAGTTTACACTATTTGCAATAATCGTAAAATTGTTCACTATAAAGGTCGAACAGAGGTGATAAAACTTACTTGTACATTGTTACCAGCAAGGTAGAATTCTAACAGCAGCCATAGGAACATTGCAATACTGAGGGCAATATAAAAAAATCCCTCATGTCTAATGCACAGCAGCAGGAATGGGCAGAGAAATGATGCAGTCACCGAGAGGAGGCGGCCCATAACATTTCTTGACCCAAAGAGAGGCAATATAAATGAAAGAGCTGAAAAATAAGAACACACACAATAGTTAATACTTATTTAATGGAATTAATTTCTTTTTTCTTTTAACTAAACGGTCGTCTCCCACTGAAGCATGGTGATCCAAAGAAAAAGCATCATTTGTCTTTCCAGAAGCATGATTCACAAAATCGTAATGACACGATTGAAAACGAACCATACCATGGGTGGAGATAGAACCCGCGACCAGAGAGTCTAAAATTCCAGACCAATGCGGTAGCCACTGGGCCAGCTGGCTACAATAAGATTCATCCAACTAGGTATATTTATACACCATAGGAAGGTTAGCATAGGCACCATTGTGACCACAAGTTTACATAGACAAATCTCTCGCCAGCATGGCCGTGACTAGCTCTAGCTCAAGTCCCCTCAAAGCAGTCATCATGACTCATGAAATCGTAATGACACGATTGCAAACAAACCATACCATGGTGTATAAACCATACCACAGGCGGGTTCTATCCCCGCTCGTGGTATGGTTTGTTTGCAATCGTTTCATTACAATTTTGTGAGTCATGATGATGGCTTTAAGGGGACTTGAGTTAGAGCTAGTCCCAGCCACGCTGGTGGGAAATTTGTCTGTAAGAACTTGCATTTGTGGTCACAGTGGTGCCTATGCTAACCTTCCTATGATGTATAAATATACTTAGTTGGACGAATCTTATTGTAGCCAGCTGGCCCAGTGGCTAGCGCGTCGGTCTGGAGTTTTATGACTGATCGCGGGTTCTATCCCCACCCGTGGTATGGTTTGGTTTTTTCTACAAGCATGCTTACATTGCAATCAAATTACTCTGTAACATCCCCACCCAACCAAAGGGCAAGCACTGCCCTAGCTCTTGAAAATATAGATTACAATTCTTCCCCCACAAGCTATGTTTGTCATAAAAGGTGGTTAAAATGCCAGGAGCAATAGGATAGTAACCCCTTCTTCTGTATTCAATTACTAAAAAGTCAAAGAACTTACCTGTATGATTTACTAAGTGCTTGAACCATTTCCTTTTTTCAGTGCTTTAAACAAAAACTTGCTGACATCACTATCAGTTATCAACTATCATGACTATTTGCTATCAATGTTAACATTAATGATGTGTACGATTAATGATGTATTAATTTACTGGCATTGTGATTATCAATTAAAATGTACAATGATTAAAACTACAGTATTCTAAGTCCATTAGTTGCAGTCCCATCTATATCCATAATTCATTTCACATCACAGGTTGTAAATCACTGACAATTTTGTCAAAAATCTCTCTACATAACCACCACCACAATGATGTCCCCCAACAACAAAGTATTCTCTAATAGTTACAATTAAAATAACACTCAGGAGATTTGAAATTATTTGGTTTTTGTTTTAACGTTAATGAATGTTTCCCAGCAAGGCAGTGATTGAAAGGAGAGAACACATTCACTATCACACACTCTCCAGCTCCCTTTCTAGAATGACAATGTGATCATAAGTGTGCAGTATCCCTCTGCTAATTATAGAGTGCAAGTTTCAAACTTAGCCAGGTTCTGAGTACTTTTATAGTAATTATTGTACATAATAAAAACTTGAACAGCACCTCAAATAGTGATAAAACCCAACACTGAGCAAAATAGTGTCAGGATCAAGACTTGCTTCATATACTGTAACCCCTCTTTATGAGAGTTGCTGGCATCATTTACTAATTAGACTAACTCTTCAAATCCCATAGATGATTCATCTACTCTGGAATAATTATCTTGCATATGTCTGCTGAAATTAAGAGATGTGGAGTTACTAAAAGTATTGTTCAGAGGGCTGAAGAGGGGTTCTTGAGATGGTTTGGTCATTTAGAGAGGATGGAGCAAAACAGATCGACTTGGAGGGTATATAAATCTAGTTGAGGGGAGGTGGGGTAGGGGGGTCATCCTAGGAAGGATGGAGGGAGGGGGTAAAAGATGTTTTGTGTGAAAGGGGTCTGGACATGCAGCAAGCATGTATGAGCATATTAGATAGGAGTGAATGGAGACAGCTTGTCAGGTCCCAAAAGGAACCTTACAAGCTGTTGGAGTGTGAGCAGGGTAATATTTTGTGAAGGGATTCAGGGAAACTAGTTAGCCAGACTTTAGTCCTGGAGGTGAGAAGTACAATGCCTGCACTTTAAAGGAGGGGTTTAGGTTACTGCCTGTTTTGGAATGTCATATCTGGGTGCCTCTACAAAGACAGTAATTATGTGTGAATGATGGTGAAAGTTTCTTTTTTGTGTCACCCTGCCTTGGTGGGAGATGGCTGTCATAAAAAAAAAAAAAAGCTGGGTATTGAAGTTCCTCCTCTGAATACTGTACTACTACTTCCATACCTTCCACCCACCATCCATCCCATATTCACCTACTATATCAACCCATCTTGCTTCATTCATTCTACATGATCAAGCTATTAATCACTCTTAATGAACTATCAGAATTATACCTGTTATATCAACAATCTTGTGCTAATTTCTTAATTCTCTGTATATTCACACAATATACTGAAATGAACCAACATTTTAAATGTTTCTATTGGTAAGCTTCTCTTTACTATAAAATACAAAACACCACACTTCGCACAACTCTCCACATTTCACATCTATACTAAAGCCCACGCTTTAGCACTACTCTAAATCAGGAGTGTCCAAAGTGTGGTCTGTGGGCCAGTTTGAACTACAAGACTGGTAAGACCTAAACTTCTCACCACAACCATTCTGTAACTGATTCTTGTCAAGTGTTACACTACTAGACTTAAATTGTTTAGTAACTGTAACATCCTCCATTGAATTATGCAAGTCTGAGCTATTAAAGCTTAATTCTGCTACAGTTACATTAAAAATCTGGGTCATTTTCAATAAAAATTCATGTACCACACACAAATGGATTTTTGGTCATGTGGCCCACTATTAAAAACACTGTACACTACTCATATTACAAGTTAAAAGCTGTTAACACACCTCTGTTCACTTCAAAATCCCACCCTATTTAACTCTTTCATGGAACTGAACTCTTCTCCAGGCTGAGGGACTGACCACCACAAATAAATACTATTTCTCCAAGGTTGATAGACTGATTATATCATCTTTACTTCGCTACAACACCTACTGCCTCTGTATTTGACTGAAGAAGCCTACTGTGTAGGCGAAACATTTCAACAAGAAAGATGGAAAACCAGTGTTCTGATAGTGGCTCATCAGATCCAATTTCCAGAAAACAGTACCACATTTTGAAGTGTGAAAACCATCTTTCTGGGATTGGCTCATTGAGCCACAAGAACTGCCACTTCCTCAGGGTTGTCCCTCATGCAAAAAATATTGTTACACTCAGTGGCTTGAGAACTCCATAAGGAAGAAAAAAAGTCTCCGAGTTAAAAAGCAGAAGATAAAAATCTGGTGTTTTAGAGATAAAACTGATACACTGTACTTATTGTGGTAGTTCATCTAAATAAACCACAATGAAATACCTTTTATTCACTAAAATGTACTATTACAATAACATATAATAACTTGAGATGCACTGACCCCAAAATCATACTGAGCTGTATATTGTTTAAAGCACTATTGTCATAAATATATATATAAAAAAAAAAAAAAAAAAAATATCCCCTCAAGGAAGGTTCCTTGATGTTGGTGAGGGGCTCTTGATTTAGGGAATTGGATCTGTGCTCCAGTTCCCCGAATTAAGCCTGAATGCCTTCCACATCCCCCCCCAGGCGCTGTATAATCCTCCGGGTTTAGCGCTTCCCCCTTGATTATTATAATAATAATATAAAAAGAAGCCTTTTAAAGGAAGCTAAAAGCACATGAAAACCAAAGTTTAATGATGATTAAATAAATAATGGCAATGAGCATCAGTAAAATAAATCTACAACTAAAATATCAATAACAAAACATTAATGCTAGGATATACAAAATCTTAAACTATACACCTTACATAAATACAGTCCAACAGCTTAAAAGGAAAATGAGAGTCAGAATATTGTTTTCTTACCTAGTAAGGTCCATGCTGACAGCTGATTGATGTATGGCAATCCTTCCTTTTGTGTGATGCTGTAAGCAGTGGAGTGAACCAGGTAGACTGAAGCCACCACCATCATGCCCTGAACATACACTACGGATGGGATGTGCCGTGGTAGACCCCCATCACCACCACACCTGATGCATGTTAATGCCTTATGTTAGAATATTTATAATTACATTTATGAGGAGTGCTAGACTCAGAGTCCATATACTGCCTAAGAAATGGGAGGCAATCAGATTCGATCCAAAGGGAGAATACTTCAATTCTTTGGATCAAAAGCTTTTCACAGGCAATAAGGCACCTCCCTTCTGGTAAAGGCTACAATTAGAATAACTATACAGTACAGTATTTATAATTAGAATAGCTATACAGTATTTCCAAACTGCACTATGTTACTGTATTGGTAGGATACCCATACCTGAACTATGTATTACTGCTAAAGCAGTATTTATTTGCCAAATATTAATAAATTTATTAAGCATGCAAATTTTTCATTACAGTAAGCAAGATTTCAATGGTATTGAGTGAACTAAGTTTCTAACACTAGTTCTGGGGATGAACACAATGAACACAAAGCAGCAACATTAATTTCAGGGGTATGGACAGTGAAAGGGGTTATGGGGAGGGTAGGTTCATTTCCTTGGATGAAGAGCCCTTCACAAGCATTAAGGCACCCACCCTTGAAGGGGACACCTATTATATTTCCTACTATAGTTTTGCTGTGGGTAAAATGAGTATCTTGGAGCATCCTCTACCCCAACATTCAAAATCATCTTTTTTAAAACAAACTCAAAATAACAGACACACAGTCTTTCTAAATACATAATCAATTGATTCAGCATAACTGAATTTTTAGCTAACACATTCTTATGCATTTTGCAAATAATTTTATTAGTACTTTTTTTTTATGACATAGGGTATATCACAATAAAGTAGGAAAGTGCAGTTACAGGACCACAGTCCCTGCAATGACTAAATGATCAGCATAACGAATAGTGAGTACACCACAAACTATTTATGGAAAAACACACAGTAAGATTTTTATCCAGGCTATGTAGACTCAATAAAACTAGCAAAGGTGACACATTGGCTAATATAATGGCTCGCTCTGCTACATGTGTATCCATTAAACGTATTTGCTATACTCCATCCACATTACAAAACATGATAACTCCAAATAAACTAAAGTAAATCTTAAGTTATCCTAGGTAGTAGGTTGGTAGACAGCAACCACCCAGGGATGTACTACCGTCCTGCCAAGTGAGTGTAAAACGAAAGCCTGTAATTTTTTTACATGATGGTAGGATTGCTGGTGTCCTTTTTTCTGTCTCATAAACATGCAAGATTTCAGGTACGTCTTGCTACTTCTACTTACACTTAGGTCACACTACTCATACATGTTTTTTTTTTTTTTTCAACAAGTCGGCCGTCTCCCCTCTGGGTTTTCTGCTATTTTCTTTCTAGTTCTTTTTCTTGTTTATTTCCTCTTATCTCCATGGGGAAGTGGAACACAATTCGTCCTCCGTAAGCCATGCGTGTTGTAAGAGGCGACTAAAATGCCGGGAGCAAAGGGCTAGTAACCCCTTCTCCTGCATGAATTACTAAATTTGAAAAGAGAAACTTCTGTTTTTCTTTTTGGGCCACCCTGCCTCGGTGGGATACGGCCGGGTTGTTGAAAGAAAGAAAGAAAGAAATCTTAGTTATATATGTACATATATGTATTACTGTCTTATTAGTAAGGAATCTTGACTTTAAATTCCAATACAGCACTTAACTTAAAAATACAGTAAAAAATAATTTCCAGATGTTGTGTATGTAGAGGGCACTTAGACAAGTACATGTAGCCAGTAGCACATCTGTCTTGTACTTAGCAGAAAGAGGATTGAGCCTCTACTATTCCTTGTGTTGAGTGACCCACATATGACCTGAGTGACACCCCAACTTACATGGTTCTAAATGACCATAATTTTTAAAGGGGTGGACTGGTAAGCCAGCGGAAGGCCTCGGTCAGATGACCAAAGCTCCAAAGGCACGTCATCATCTGACTAAGACCCACATCAGGACACATTTGTCCTGTTTCCTGACGAACCTTACCTCCCTAATATGACCTGATGATGAGCTACACAGAGCTAAACGATATCTCAACTCGGCTTTTTTTCTGCAAGTGTGTATGTTTTTCTTTTTTCACCATGACCCAAGTTTAGCACTTTGTAAAAATAATAATAATAATAAAAGTTACATAACTTTCAGTTGTCAATCTAAGACTACCTTAAAGCATGTATAAGTGCAAATACAGTATAACACTTGTGAAACATAGGATAAAAAGTGGCAGCTTAATTTTATAGTATAGTGTACAAAGAAACATACTCAGTTTTTGTAAGTGCCTTCTGATACCTTTAAAGCATCTGCACTGATTCTCAAGAAGGTAGCATGCCTAGCCAGTCAGTGTTCCAGTCTGTTAATAAATATAATTTCTGAAATAAGTGACTAATATGCTGTAATGGAAACACAAACTGAAACATGCATGCAAAACAAAACCCATACTCAAGACAATATAATGTGATTAACTATAATATATCTAGGAGACAAAATTACAATCTCTTATTGTCTAGCTCATACTGTGGTACATGCACAGGTTTCCATAAATGGTCTATTAACATCAGACAGTATTTACATATGACTGGTTATTAGATTTAAAGCCTATCAATTACAAGTGGGTTATTAAGGGTGTTCATAGCCCTTACACCACCTAAAACTGTACTGTATTACAATAAACCCTAAGAGAAAGTAAGAAAAAAAGACACAATACCGTGACTGGAACGATACACAAATAACCCGCACATAGAAGAGAGGAGCTTACGACGACGTTTCGGTCCGACTTGGGCCATTTACAAAGTCACACTGTGTGACTTTGTAAATGGTCCAAGTCGGACTGAAACGTCGTCATAAGCTCCTCTCTTCTATGTGCGGGTTATCTGTGTAAGAAAAAGTGTTGAAGGAAATTAAAAGTGCTACACCAGTGAACACTAAATTATAAGAAAACGTGATGGCCTTATTGCTGACATGGAAAAACTTACTGGTGTGGACTGAAGATCAAACTAGTCACAATGTGCCTTTAAGCTGAGAACCTACTGTACTCAACATGCCCATTTTCTTGTTTTATTGAACATTTTAGTGAAATCGATGACTAGATAATTCTCAAGTTAACACCAACTGAAGAAGGTATGACAAAGTATCAATAAAAATAGATGATATACTTAAGCACTCTTGACCTTTGTATCACATTTTCTATTTTTTCTAAGGTCAAAGACTATTTTAAGTGATGCTTTATACTGTTGTAGTATTAAATAACTGAATATTAATTAAAATTAATGAATTTTGATCATAAACAAAAGAATTCTCAATTCCAATTACATATTACAGTAGACCCTCGGTGAACATGCCTTAACACAGTTGAAATATTGTAGCATCTTCAGTAAACAGGTAGTATTAAACAGTTTAAACTGCAGAGTAGATGTAGGAAAAAATATGTCCATGTGCTGGGTTCTTTCCCCACTGTCTCATGGTGAGTGTACAGGTAAGTACACAATTTCCCTCGACTCAGTGCTCAGTTCATATGCCTCTGCCATACTGCTGACTTTCACTTATTCCCTGCCACGCACCAAGCAACCTTCAATTTGCACAACTCCCCCAGAACCACACACCTTCACTCACTCCATCCCAACCAACAATCTCCACTCACACAACCCGGCCATACAATTTCCCCCATGCCATACACCTACACTATTCTCCCCAGATCACGTTTTCCCACTACCTCAAGATCACAACTTGCCCAGCTCTATGCCCTCACTTGCACCATTTTCCCTTGACCTCATGTCCACACCTTGCTCAACCTTCCACCTTAACATGCCATTCACACAAACTTGGTCATCTTCATTACTACCCACACCACCAACTGCACACTCACTCATGCAGATACCCATCATCAACACCAGGCCACCGAGGCAACCACACATTTCACCCACAAAATTTCCCCATAGCTTCAAGCACACATAGCCCACACCAACACAGCCCCATGCCCGCACCTTATCTATGCTTTCATAGATCTTACACCCTAACATGCAGCCAACACACCTAGTCATGTAGTCATCCACCATCCTCCTTACCACCCACACTGCCAACTGCACACTCATCCACCTATCACCCACACCACACCATGAACTGCACACTCACCTGCTCAGTCATCCACACCGAGCTAACAACACTGCCACCCACACTATCACACTGCCTTGTTGCTTCAGCCTCCACTCTGCCACACCACTTCACTGCCCAGCATCCTCCACTTCCCAACACCAACCTCCAGTTCCTCCCTCACCTCTCCATTGTTTGGTGTCCACCTCTCACACCAGCAATCACCCAATCCCCACACCAACACCAATCTCCCCACCCCAACAGCTCTAACCCTTCTTGCCTGACCCCTCTCATCTACACCTCAACCCTTACACCCCCACCACTGTAACCCCTCCTTTATAGCCCCCCATACAGCTGCAACAAGTGGAACAACCAAATAATAAGGCACCTCCATCTACTAGCAGAGATGTCGATGCAGAATCTTTGACTGATACACATCACTACATGAGCCTGCAATCACATTATCATCATTGTTTCATTAAAACTTAACTAAAAAAAACAAATTGGGTTACATTTTTGGTCTAAGGAACATAATCCTGAGTTCCACAAATGTTCTTCAGTTCATTTTACATGATTCTTGATTACACACCAATTTCAGGAACATAACTAATGTGTTAACCTGTTATCAACTGTAATGGGTACATATGAATATGACTCAAGGTTTCATAAGAACTTAAAAATGGAGGAGTACTGCAGTAGGCCTACTGGCCTATACTAGGCAGGTCAACTCATATGCACATATGTATTTGTGCAACTCATTTTTAAAGCTACCCAAAATTCTTGCTTCAATGACACTACATGGGAGTTTGCTCCATTCATCCACAATTTTACTTTCAAATCAGTGCTTTCCTATATCCTTTCTAAATCTAAACTTGTCCAATTTAATCCAGTGCAAAGAGTCCTGCCTCTGTTAGATATTTATTCCGGTTTTCCATATGCACACTTCAAATCACTGAATGAACTGTTTATCTGTGACATATCCATGAGCCATTTTCAAGGTTCAACCATCAGAGCCTGGCCCAAGGGCAGATTTCCATGTCAAATGATTTAGCAATTGCTGCAAGCAGACTGCAGGCTTACATCACAACTTAGATGATCAGGCATTTATAGCAGGTAGTAGACTATTTCCTCTGAAAATTTTTTATCTTTATTTCAGCAATATTTCATATAATTGCTGATAGTAGATTGAAGTCTTAGGCAGTGGATGTTGAAAACATTCTCTTATTATGCCTACTGCACCCTTCATTTTTACTGGGTTATTCCTACAGCTCTTCCTGTCTTCTCATTGTTTCCAAGTGCTAAAACTACTCTGTAGCCCACACACAAACAAAATGTCTATAAATTGATCTTTTTAATGTAATGCATGACCAAATGCAACACAATAATGCACTCTAACTTTTTTAATAAGGCACTCTAGGAAAAAAATAGCTATGAAAAATTTGAATGTGGTGAGAAGAGTATTTTAAATAGCATGCAATAGTTATACTATATTCATGGCATTTCGTATCATTCCAAAAACCAAGTGTTAATATCAGTTTCAAGGGGTGAGTGCTTTTCATATGCTCTAAGAAGTGCACTAAAAAAAAAGAAACTGGTGTGGTGTAAATGCCACAATGCATGGCAGATGTTTGGAAGCTTGCACTAAGGTAAAGCTACCTGGATTTCTTTGTCCTACGTTTTAGTTTCGTGTGTCCCATGTCGATACTTTGTTGTATAGAAAAAAGAAACAAACATTACAAAACATTTAGTTATAAATACACTGGTTCATAGTTATACAAGAACTAAAATCCACAGTGTAATAAGTATTTATTTGTTTGACAAAAAAGTGATCCTTATCAAGTGCTCACAGGTTCTTTACATAGAAACATATATATCATACCAGACTTAGCTTTTTTACAGCACTAAGCTCTAAACCTAAATACAGAGGGGCATCATAAATGTACTCAGCAGTATATAACATAGTAAGTGTGCTTACTAGTACATGACACAAAGGGTACTCACCAGCATATGATACAATAAATGTACTCTACTTACTAGTATGAATATGACACAGTAAGGTACTCACCAGTATATAACAATGCCTCCTAAGGTAAATGCAGTTAACCCAGCAATTTCCCTGAAAGATGGAGATAATGTTAGTATGTATATTGCTACCAGTGGCAGGATAAACATTTTCGATGGTGAAATATGTGTAGCAAAAAGAGTCTTTATATTATATATTTCACCCTTAACAGGGTTTTGTAAAGTCTATAGATTAGATAAAATCCTATTTAGTTGAAAACTGTGTATAACACCAATGTTCTTTCTACTACAACTGTTTCATCTTCTTAATTTACTAGTTTTTTTTTTTCCAACAAGTCGGCCGTCTCCCACCAAGGCAAACAATCTGCTCTACATTTCTCTGCCAGCCTATATAAATAATTCTTCTTTCAACAAACTGGCCATATCTCACTGAGGCAGGGTGGCCCAAAAAGAAAAAACAAAAGTTTCTCTTTTTAATTTTAGTAATGTATACAGGGAAAGGGGTTACTAGCCCCTTGCTCCCGGCATTTTAGTCACCTCTTATGACAAGCAAGGCTTACGGAGGAAGAATTCTATTCCACTTCCCCATGGAGATAAGAGGAAATAAACAAGAACAGGAACTAATAAGAAAATAGAAGAAAATCCAGAGGGCTGTGTATATATATGCTTGTACATGCATGTGTAGTGTGACCTAAGTGTAAGTAGAAGTAGCAAGATGTACCTGAAATCTTTCATGGTGATGAGACAGATAAAAGACACCAGTAATCCTACCATCATGTAAAACAATTACAGGCCATCACTAGAATGTTGTTGAGGGAAGATAAACAGAGATGCTATAAGTGCAAGATCACAAACTGTTGGTCATGGGATGTGTGCAAAAGTTCATGGCAACAACAACAGGCCAAGAGCCAGTCACAAAGAGGTAGTCTAACCCATCCATATGAAGCACCTCTATGTATGTGTTGTCCAGGGACAGTGCTGGCAGGTGAACAGAGAACTAACCCCTACGATCTGTAAACAATTCATAATCCAGGGTGGTCGGTATATGTCAGCCTTGGGAGGTGATGGCTGGCAGGGCCTAGCTACATCTCCAGGCCCCAAGGTTCCTCCTGGGCTGTGTTTCTGTTACTTGCCTGTGTACTATGAACCCAAGACTGTGGCAGGTGACACCACTGTCAAACAGCCCATAATCTTGGGTGGTCAGTAGCTGCCGGATATGAGAGGCCATGGCAGGCAACAGCAGTGAAAGGTGACATCAAAAGAGGTTACAGTTCCTGAACCATTAGGTCAAGGGTAGAGTTGCAAGTTACAAATATGGCTAACAAGTAAGTCATCATGATCCTTCCCACGACCCCTCCTCCCCCTCTGACAGGAGTTTGGCCAACTGGAGAAGATGGCCTTTTCAGACCACAAGATAGGGAGTGCTTGTATTATGGTAGTATTTATAAGGGAGTTAATATACACCTTTTAATGCACTGCACCACTATTCTGAATGAAGTCAGATGGACAAGCTCCACCAAAAGTGCAAAACATCTTTAATGTAAATGGTAAACAGCTGACAATAGTGAAGAAGAGACATGTTGCTTAACAAGCTTATATTGAGACAACAAATAAAGCTGGTTATGCAATGTGCCTTTTCTTGTAATACACATTAATAAAAATTAATTTTCTTGTTTTACCTAATAACTAAGGGTAATAGAAAACCCATAAAGGATCCTTGACACGGGTAAATACTGAACATACACCATTGGGTAATATGGCTCCTTGCCCACGACAGGCATGTATGTAAATGATGCCAGAAGAATGCAGGCGCCAATCCAAACTAGCCTCATGGAGTGCTCCACTGCTCCCTGCATCGAGTACATAATGACTGGCCACAGCCCAATGCACAATAACCCAAGGGACAGCATTGGCCGGATGAAGAATGCCATCACCTGCAATTTGAGAAGGATCACTAAAGTATACTATTGCTAAAAAAAAATAAAAACTGTGCACACATTTACAATGTTTTCTAAGTAAAGCAAAATGGTAACATGTTCATTACTTTTGAAAAACAAATACTTTTATTTTTATAACACTGGCCATCTCCTCCTAGAATACAATGACCCAAAAAATAAAACATTCCCCATCATTCATTCAATAGCTGTAGAGCCATTAGTGTTTGGGCATTGCAATTCAGATGACCCCCCAAAGAGCAAAATTCCAACCATCCGAACAGTAAAAATCCCCTCCCCCTCTCTCAGATTGCAGGTACTGCACTTTTCACCTCCAAAATTCAAGTCTGGCTAACTGATTTCCCCGAATCCCTTCATAAATGTTACTTTGTTCACACTCCAACATGTCAAACTCTAAAAGCCACTTGTTGTCATAATACCCAATCTAACATTTGCTGAAGGTGTGATAACTTGAGACTGCTTCTCCAATATCTTTTTTTTTTTTGTGTGAGAAAGTGATATTGAGTCTCCAGTTTCTATCTTGCCTGCTAATCTTCATACCCTTGCTCTGTCAAGGGACTCTAAACTCTATGGAGACCACAAAGTGAATTTTCCAATGGAAACTGACCTCTAGCCAGAAGTTATGGGGGGTCTGGAGGCCTTTATAACCTCAGGGAAAGTAGCTAAGATCTTTGGTCAGGGACAATCTAGAGGCTCTGGGTGGCCAGACACTGTTGAGGACTGAGGTGAGGCTTTGTATGAAGTCCTGAAACCTGGTGGTGGTAGTCTGGCTGGCCTTCTACAAGTGATCTATTAAAGACTCTATACTGGAAGTGAATATTCTGTTTTGTTAGCTAACTGTATTTCCCTATCTCAATTATCTTGCCTCCATGGGGAAGTTGAACAGAATTATTCCTCCGTAAGCCATGCACGACATAAGAGGTGACTAAAATGCTGGGAGCAAGGGGCTAGTAACCCTTCTCCTATATACATCACTAAATTTAAAAAGAGAAACTTTTCTTTTTCTTTTTAGGTCACCCTGCCTCGATGGGATATGGCTAGTTCGTTGAAAAAAAAATAATTATCTTGCATCTTCCCCAGTTATCTTAATATCAGATCCCTTTTTCACTGACCAAGTGTATTATTGGATAAATAATTTAATTTGGGAGGGTGTGTAAAGGAAGCAAATTGAAAGTGAACACAGATAAAAGTAAAGTGATGAGGAAATCAAACAAGTTACGTAAAGAAGAATTGGATGTCGCTTTGGAGGGAGGGAGCATGGAAGAAGTGAATGTGTTCAGATATTTGGAAGCAGACTTGTCAGTGGATGGGTTTATGAAGGACGAGGTAAACCATAGAACTGATGAAGAAAAAAGGGTAGGTGGAACACTGAGATATCTGTGGAGACAAAGAATGTTATCCATGGAGGCAAAGGGAATGTATGAGAGAAAAGTGGTACCAAAACTCTTAAGAATATAAGAAAGAAGGAACACTGCAGCAGACCTACTGGCCCATACGAGGTAGGTCCAATTCTCCTACCAGCTTAAGCCAACGGGTGTGAAGTATGAGTTGTAAATGCTGCAGCAAGGAGATTAAAGGCAGTGGAGATGTGTCTAAGGTCAATGTGTGGTGTAAATGTAGAATTCGCAGTGTGGAAATTATGAGGGGTAGAGTTACTAAAAGTATTATTCAGAGGGCTGAAGAGGGGCTGTTGAGGTAGTTTGGTCATTTAGAGAGGATGGAGCAAAATAGGATGAATTGGAGGGTGTATAAATCCATAGTGGAGGGGAGGAGGGGTAGGGGTCATCTTAAGAAAGGATGGAGGGAGGAGGTAAAAGAAGTTTTGTGTGCAAGGGGCTTAGACATGCAGCAGGCATGCGTGAGCATGTTAGATAGGAATGATTGGATATGAATGGTTTTTGGGACCTGATGAGATGTTGGATTGTGAGCAGGGTAATATTTTGTGAAGGGATTCAGGGAAACCAGTTAGCCAGACTCAAATCCTAGAGGTGGAAAGTACAATTCCTGCACTTCAAAGGAGGGGTTTGGGATATTGGCAGTTTGGAGGGACATCTAAGCTGTCGTATCTGAGCACCTCTGCAAAGACAGTGCTTATGTATGAGTGATGATGAAAGTGTTGAATGATGGAAGCTTTCTTTTTTCTTTCTTTCTGGGTCACCCTGCCTCGGTGGGAAACAGCCGACGTGTTAAAAACAAAAAATTATTCAGTTACAGGCACCCAATGGCATTTATCCATGGTACTCTAAACTTACCTACTATGCCCTCTACAACAGCCTCTCCCACTTTAGTATTTAGGTTTCCCACAATATTTTTTCTTCTACTTAGGTCAAAACTCTATACACATTCACTTTACACCTTCAAAAATCTCTCTCCTCTACATTCCTCTCATCTTCAGATGTATAAACCAATATAACCCACTTCTCACATCCCAACTTCATTTTCATCCATATAATTCTTAAATTTAAACACTTACACCCCCTTCTTTATTTCTACAGTTGATCATTTAATATTATCAATGTACCATCACTCCTCCTTTAGCTCTGCTTCTTTTGGATACACTTGATTTAATTAATGTTAACAATAAATTCTTTCTTATCATTTGCATTACACCCATGAACACAGAAACAATTGAACTTTAAAATTTCCTTATGTTTAGTAAATGATGCAGAAGAATAGCAAAACTAAATACTGTACATCAGACATTACACCTACCAGAATCTCAATCCCAATGAATATGAAGAGTATGCGAATAGCTACTTCCCACACCATGTTGAACGAGGAGACGAGGAGCCAAGCAACACGCAGTGGGGCACACCTTTGGTGAACTAACACCCACAGCCCTACTGGTGTCATTAGATACAAGTAATGCTGCCATGGGTGTTGCTGACCTGTAATAGAATTTTAATGAAATTAGGAAAATAGACCTACAAAATTTTTACATGACTGTAGCATTCTTCGTCTAGTTAGGGTGTATCGCTGAATCATTCCTGAATCAGCTCAGGAACCCCAATGAAAAAAAATCAGTTTGATTATTGAGTTATCCTAGGTTAAATCTACGAAGGGTTTCTATATTTGCCCATAACATACATGTAGTTTAATGTTATGTACACAAAGAATAATTAAAACAAACTTATTTACTGGTTGACATGACTCACAAAATCGTAATGACACGATGCAAACAAACCATACCACGAGTTTTGAGACTCTCTGACCGCAGGTCCAATCCCACCCGTGGTATGGTTTATTTACTGGTTGCTATATACATGTAAAGTACTCAACACATGGGGCTCAATCATCATGACATGATGAACTGTAAGTGACAAAAGAATTCTCATAAAGGCATAGGTCACATCTCCATGAGATGATCATGGGTGAACCTGGTATGACCAATGTGCAGCCACAAGAGCACTGCTTCTCAGAGAAAACAATGAAGAGATCATACCCAGAGGTCCAACTACAGTTTCATTAAAAGCCACCTACTGATCACCAACACAGACCAGCATCACTGCCAGCAATCTTCTTAGTCCAGTCAGAACAATGATAAAGTTGGGAAGAGTAACTGCCTTCTGACAAGGGTCACGAACTTCAAAGCATGAGAAGTCTGCAAATTGGTTTCTCTGCACATCCATATAGCTAGAGATCCAGTAAAATGTAAAGATACAACACAGGCAATGCTGAATGTAAAGGGCAAGGGTATGTATCTGAAGAATCAAGTCTTGATACCTTACATCACACCAAGAATGAAAATCTACAACAAATGATGAAATAGATATGGCAGCACCATGATGGTTGTCAGAAGTACATTACAGCCTCTCCCCACTTAGCGACGTACTTATTTACCGACACCTCAGACTTACGATGGGCTCTCTGACCAGTATTCATAACTAAATAATGTATATTAGAGCTGATTTCCTCTATTCTGTTTATTTCAATATACAGCACACTACTGTATAAACATTTAAAAATATACCAGAAATGTTATAAAAGGTGCAAAGGTGACATTAAAACAATATCAAACATGGTTGACACAAAGTCACTACCATTATAGTATGCTCCTCACTTAGCGACGAATTTGTTTAACGAGATGGTCTTAAGAACGGAATTTCATTGTTAAGTGAGGAGAGGCTGTAATTCTGCAATGAATAAACTGTATAATGTACATACTAACAGACTGCATTAACTTCATCTTCTTTCAACAAAACAGCCGTATCCCACCGAAGCAGGGTGGCCCAAAAAAAGAGAAACAAAAGTTTCTCTTTTTGACTTTAGTAATGTATACAGGAGAAGGAGTTACTAGCCCCTTGCTCCCAGCATTTCAGTCGCCTCTTACGACACAAATGACTTATGGAGGAAGAATTCTCCTCCACTTCCCCATGGAGATAAGAGGAAATAAACAAGAACAAGACCTAATAACCTAGGTAGTAGGTTGGTAGACAGCAACCGCCCAGGGAGGTACTACCGTCCTGCTAAGTGAGTGTAAAACAAAAGCCTGTAATTGTTTTACAAGATGGTAGGATTGCTGGTGTCCTTTTTTCTGTCTCATGAACATGCAAGATTTCAGGTACGTCTTGCTATTTCTACTGACACTTAGGTCACACTACACATACATGTACAAGCACATATATACACACCCCTATGGGTTTTCTTCTATTTTCTTTCTAGTTCTTATTCTTGTTTATTTCCTCTTATCTCCATGGGACTAAAATGCCAGGAGCAAGGGGCTAGTAACCCCTTCTCCTGTATATATTACTAAATAGTCACTGGTAGGCGGGATTCCCCAGTGGAAGTAGGTCCTTCCCAAAGAATTTGTATTGATAAAGCCACTGGATGGCGAAATGTCTACAATAAAGATACCCAGATGTTGCATATGTGTCTTAATTTCATCTTGTCTGTATTATATACCATTCTTGCACAACTTGTCAGACACTGCAACATCATGGAATCTTGATTCTGAGGACATGTACATAACCTTCACGACTACGACAACTACTACTACAACTAACCCATCTCTTTGGGAAGGACCTACTTCCACTGGGGAATCCCGCCTACCAGTGACTATGCCCTCGTCTGCTACACCTGGCGTTACTATATAAGCGCCAGGCTCCTTGCTTCTGCTTCAGAATCTCCACGACTATGGTGCTCTTCGCACCTACTCCTAGGTTGAGGGACTGATTACCTCATCTTCTGTATATAGTCCTACTGTCTTCAAGCTATGTCCTAGAATTTGTATTGATAAAGCCACAGGATGGTGAAACGTCTACAATAAAGATACCCAGATGTTGCACATGTGTCTTAATTTCATCTTGTTGGTATTATATACCATTCTTGCACATCAAGTGACAGTGTTGAGACTTAAATACTGTCGGAAGGAGAGGTGCAGAGTAATAGTAGTGAGAATGTAGCCACTGGGAGGTCATGTCCCTCTCAGATCAAACAATTCTCACTCGAAAAAGTTGATCAAGGTGTTTTCTCTTCTGTACCAAGATGCCATTGTGTTGCAGTGTCTGACAGAGTGATTATCAAATATACCATTTGATAATTGCTCTTTGCTGATGACACTGTGCTCTTGGGTGATTCTGAAGAGAAGTTGCAGAGGTTGGTGGATGAATTTGGTAGGTTGTGTAAAAGAAGAAAACTGAAAGTGAATACAGGAAAGAGTAAGGTTATGAGGATAACAAAAAGATTAGGTGATGAAAGATTGGACATCAGATTGGAGGGAGAGAGTATGGAGGAGGTGAATGTATTCAGATATTTGGGAGTGGATGTGTCAGCGGATGAGTCTATGAAAGATGAGGTGAATCATAGAATTGATGAGGGGAAAAGGGTGAACGGTGCACTTAGGAGTCTGTGGAGACAAAGAACTTTGCCCTTGAAAGCAAAGAGGGGAATGTATGAGAGTATAGTTTTACCAACGCTCCTGTATGGGTGTGAAGCATGGGCGATTAATGTTGCAGCGAGAAGGCTGGAGGCAGTGGAGATGTCATGTCTGAGGGCAATGTGTGGTGTGAACATAATGCAGAGAATTCGTAGTTTGGAAGTTAGAAGGAGGTGCGGGATTGCCAAAACTGTTGTCCAGAGGGCTGAGGAAGGGTTGTTGAGGTGGTTCAAACATGTAAAGAGAATGGAGCGAAACAGAATGACTTCAACAGTGTATCAGTCTGTAGTGGAAGGAAGGCGGGGTAGGGGTCAGCCTAGGAAAGGTTGGAGGGAGGGGGTAAAGGAGGTTTTGTGTGCGAGGGGCTTGGACTTCCAGCGGGCATGCATGAGCGTGTTTGACAGGAGTGAATGGAGACAAATGGTTTTTAATACTTGACGTGCTGTTGGAGTGTGAGCAAAGTAACATTTATGAAGGGATTCAGGGAAACTGGCAGGCCGGACTTGAGTCCTGGAGATGAGAAGTACAGTGCCTGCACTCTGAAGGAGGGGTGTTAATGTTGCAGTTTGAAAACTGTAGTGTAAAGCACCCTTCTGGAAAGACAGTGATGGAGTGAATGATGGTGAAAGTTTTTCTTTTTCAGGCCACCCTGCCTTGGCAGGAATCGGCCAGTGTGTTAATGAAAAAAAAAAAAATTTAAATGTAACTTTAAACGATCCAATATAAACTTACAGAAGTTTACCCATCAATATTTTATCTACCAATATATATAATCTAGCAAACTGCCATTACTGCTCATTTTGTTATGTATAGTACTGTCTATGAAAACAATCTCCTTCAAAGCACAATTACACTGGAGGCCCTGATATCATTTATCCTGGCACACAAACATTCCTATTATGCCCTCTACAACAATGCCTCTCAATACAATGGAATTTAGAACACTGAATGAGAAATACCCTTGGATCTTTTGGGCCTCAATTCCTAACTACTGTGCAGTATGTATATACAGTATTTTTTTTTTCAACAAACCGGCCGTATCCCACCGAGGCAGGGTGGCCCAAAGAGAAAGAAAAAACTTTCATCATTCAACACTTTCACCACCACTCATACATAACCACTGTCTTTGCAAAGGTGCTCAGATATGACAGTTTAGACATCCCTCCAAACTGCCAGTATCCTAAACCCTAATAATATTCAGTCTCTACAGTGTCTGTTTATGGAAATGTAATCCAGTGATTACTGACCTATAAGCTTTGTGAGATTAGTTATTGCCCACACTAGCAGCACCACAGCCATCAACACTGATGATCGCCACACTCGGCGGCCTTCTATGGTGCCTCCTGCCATCCTCAACACGGCACTGTGATCCTCGTATTAGAATAAAACAATAAATTATAATATTTGTAGAGCACTAGGAAAGTCAAATTTTAATCCCAAAAATTACATCTTGTTGATTCAGAACTGGGATTACACCATTTTGCATAGTATAAGGAAAGTCCTTTGTTAAGCAAAGCATTTTGGGTATATAAAACTATTGCACCTAAATTAAAAATTCTTGAATTTTATTTTTGCTTCAATAAAAAATTAAATTGTGAGGAAAATGGTGTCTTTTTATTAGTCCATCAACACTACACCTTTTTAATTTTCAGTACTGGGGAGAGAAAGAGGGAAGGAGGGATGAAAAAAGACCAAAAAATGTAACTAGTCCCTGGGCCCAAGTTGGCTGGCTATGCCCCTGGATACAGGAGTATGGTTATAATATAAATAACATTTTAACATAGCCTGTACAAGACTCATTATTTTGGATAAGATGTAAGCTAACACAGAAATTTAATTAAAAGTATTCAAAAATATACAAGACAAAATCAACTGTATGAATGAATAACATACAACTAAGATACACGAAGAAAAACAAGATAACAGAAAAATAAATAAATCATGTTCTCGACAAGTTCTGTCTTACTTGCCACACAAGGCTACAGTCATATTGATTGTGAAACTTTGAAATGTAATACTAATGGAAATCCAATTAATTCGTTTCTGACACCCAAAAGTATTAACAAAAAATATTTTTTTTAAAGATAAATATAGATATACATGCAGAAAACAATGACAAATAAATATAAAGCACTAATAAAATGGATAAATGAACATTTAACATCACACTTACCTTTACTGACTCTTGTTGGTGTATGGAAGACAGGTAGAAAGCGAGAGGGAGGCGAGTTTATTATGCTTCAATATGACGCTAATATCATCTCTACGGCTTATTTTTCTTATTACAATTCATCTAATGACATAATAAACAACATTAATAACATAGAAACATGATATATACTCTAGAATGAATAAAATATGTCATAATGTATGTGAGGAGTAAGCGGTGGTGGTGTTGGGTTTATAAGGGCCACTGAGAGAAGCCGTACATATTAGTGGTGGTGGAGGTGGCAGCAGAAGCCACCAACACTATTCACACTTAAACAATGTATGTAATTTATAAATAAGAAATATTTATATTTTACATGCAAGGTTTCAGGTACGTCTTGCTGCTACTTCTTACATTTAGGTCACACTACACATACATGAACAAGCATATATATACATACATACATACCCCTCTGAGTTTTCTTCTATTTTCTTTCTAGTTCTTGTTCTTGTTTATTTCCTCTTATCTCCATGGGGAAGTGGAACAGAATTCTTCCTCCGTAAGCCATGCGTGTCATAAGAGGCGACTAAAATGCCGGGAGAAAGGGGCTAGTAACCCCTTCTCCTGTATATATTACTAAATGTAAAAGGAGAAACTTTCGTTTTTCCTTTTGGGCCACCCCGCCTCTGTGGGATACGGCCGGTGTGTTGAAAGAAAGATTTACTTTTATACTTACATTTTTATATTTACACTTACCTTGGAGATGTTAGTTTAATTAGTTAGTTTGATGGAGATGTTAGCAGAGGTTTAGGGTGGTGGAAGATAACAGGGCAGTGTATGTTCATTGGCCCTATACACATCCAACAACATTGGAGAGTTACTTTCATGTCGTTTTTCTATCGCTTACTCGCTTAACTTACTTGCTACACTGTTAATTCTACACTTCATCGCTGGCTGGCACTATAGCCTTTATCGATACCTGCTGCTTTAGTATCATACATATCGTAGAATCATTGAATTATTGCAGAAGGCACATTCTCCCTCTCTTTTCCTCCTCCACTTTGATACTTTGCTAAGAGTTTTTTCTTGAATCCTATTGCGTTTGTTTCCTTCTTTACCACAGGGCTTGCACTAGAAGCTTTCTTTGGGCCCATGGTGGCTTATTTAGCAGTTAAAAGCACTAAAAACAATGGAATAATACAAAATATATTGTATGTATGCATGGAATCGTCCTCCCTGGCTTGTAAACAATAGCACACTAGCTGTACATGGAGCGGGCCCGCGGACACGTTCGGGATAAATGTCCTTAACCGAGTTTTTTCGGTAACCGAGTCAATATTTTGACACAAAAAGTGTCGCTATGTGATTTTTTCGTTATCCAATGACATCATTACCTGAGGGTCCACTGTATTTTCAATTTAAAATATATTTACCCATTTTTTTTCCAACATACATATAAATAGGAATCCAATCAATTTAATATGCTGTGAAAAGCCTTCTGATGTTAGAATTTTCCTCTCGATAATATTTTTCAGAAGTGAGATGTAATCCTTCTGCTAGAGATTAGGGCAGTGAAACTAGAACATATCCTAGATTAAAATTAAATTAAAAATTATTTTTTACCAGAAGATACATAGAAGTAAGACAGAATGTAGGATTGCGGATGAGCAAGGAGGTTTCAGAGTGAGTAGGGGATGTGTAGATCAAGTGTTTATATTGAAGCATATATGTGAACAGTATTTAGATAAAGGTAGGGAAGTTTTTATTGCATTTATGGATTTAGAAAAGGCATATGATAGAGTGGATAGAGGAGCAATGTGGCAGATGTTGCAAGGATATGGAATAGGTGGTAAGTTACTAAATGCTGTAAAGAGTTTTTATGAGGATAGTGAGGCTCAGGTTAGGGTGTGTAGAAGAGAGGGAGACGAGAGAGAAGAGAGTGGATGAGTTTGGGAATGTATGTAAAGGTAGAAAGTTGAAAGTGAACATAGAAAAGAGTAAGGTGATGAGGGTATCAAATGATTTAGATAAAGAAAAATTGGATATCAAATTGGGGAGGAGGAGTATGGAAGAAGTGAATGTTTTCAGATACTACTTGGGAGTTGACGTGTCGGCGGATGGATTTATGAAGGATGAGGTTAATCATAGAACTGATGAGGGAAAAAAGGTGAGTGGTGCGTTGAGGTATATGTGGAGTCAAAAAACGTTATCTATGGAGGCAAAGAAGGGAATGTATGAAAGTATAGTAGTACCAACACTCTTATATGGGTGTGAAGCTTGGGTGGTAAATGCAGCAGCAAGGAGACGGTTGGAGGCAGTGGAGATGTCCTGTTTAAGGGCAATGTGTGGTGTAAATATTATGCAGAAAATTCGGAGTGTGGAAATTAGGAGAAGGTGTGGAGTTAATAAAAGTATTAGTCAGAGGGCAGAAGAGGGGTTGTTGAGGTGGTTTGGTCATTTAGAGAGAATGGATCAAAGTAGAATGACATGAAAAGCATATAAATCTACAGGGGAAGGAAGGCGAGGTAGGGGTCGTCCTCGAAAGGGTTGGAGAGAGGGGGTAAAGGAGGTTTTGTGGGCAAGAGGCTTGGATTTCCAGCAAGCGTGCGTGAGCGTGTTTGATAGGAGTGAATGGAGACGAATGGTACTTGGGACCTGACGATCTGTTGGAGTGTGAGCAGGGTAATATTTAGTGAAGGGATTCAGGGAAACCGGTTATTTTCATATAGTCGGACTTGAGTCCTGGAAATGGGAAGTACAATGCCTGCACTTTAAAGGAGGGGTTTGGGATATTGGCAGTTTGGAGGGATATGTTGTGTATCTTTATATTTGTATGCTTCTAAACTGTTGTATTCTGAGCACCTCTGCAAAAACAGTGATAATGTGCGAGTGTGGTGAAAGTGTTGAATGATGATGAAAGTATTTTCTTTTTGGGGATTTTCTTTCTTTTTTGGGTCACCCTGCCTTGGTGGGAGATGGCCGACTTGTTGAAAAAAAAAAAAAACATAGAAGTTAATGAAAATGCTGTTGGAGTGTGAGCAAGATAACTTTTATGATGGGATTCAGAGAAACAAATTAGTTTAGACTTGAGTCCTGGAGGTAAGAAGGGTAGTGCCTGCATTCTGAATGAGGGGTGGGGATGTTATAGTTGAAGGGTAATCCGACTGTAATATCAGCACACTTCTGCAAAGACTGAGATTGAGTGAATGATGGTGAATACATTTTCTTCTTTAGGTCACCCTGTCTTGGCAAGAGACAGCCACTGTGTTAAACAAATATACATGGAAGTTATAATGCATGTAAGAATTATGAATTAGATTAATGTCAAATTTGCAAATTTGGATTCTTAAGATTCTTAAGAGCTTTTACATTCCCTAATTCTGTGGTTTTTAAGGATAAGGTTTCACAGCTTGCTCTTGAGTCACTGAAATGTAACTATAAAAATTTTAGTATTTTTTTCACTAAAATCATAATTTTAACTGCTTACATGTCAGAAGAATTCAAAGATAAAACTATGTATAACAGGAAATTTAGGCATATGATAGAGTGGATAGGGGAGCAATGTGGCAAATGTTCCTGTAAAGAGTTTTTATGAGGGTAATGAGGCTTGGGTTAGGGTGTGTAGGAGAGAGGGAGATTACTTCCCAGTAAAAGTGGGTCTTAGACAGGGATGTGTAATGTCACCATGGTTGTTTAACTTATTGATAGATGGGGTTGTAAAAGAAGTAAATGCTAGCTAGGATGTTGGGGAGAGGGGTGGGATTAAATTATGGGGAATCAAATACAAAATAGGAGTTGACACAGTTACTTTTTGCTGATGATACTGTGCTTTTGGGGGATTCGAAAGGAAAGTTGCGAAGGTTAGTGAACAAGTTTGGGAGGGTGTGTAAAGGTAGAAAGTTGAAAGTGAATATAGATAAGAATAAGGTGATGAGGGTATCAAACGATTGAGATAAAGAAAAATTGGATATTACATTGGAGGGAGTATGGAAGAAGTGAATGTTTTCAGATATTTGAGAGTTGACTTGTCAGTGGATGGGCTTATGAAGGATGAGGTAAACCATAGAATTGCCGAAGAAAAAAAGGCGAGTGGTGTGTTGAAGTATTTGTGGAGACAAAGAACGCTATCCATGGAGGCTTACCTATGTCATTTGCTTACACCAGCAATTTTTTTTTTTTACAATACAGCCTCTCCTCACTTAACGACGTACTTGTTTACCGATGCCTCGGACTTACGACAGCTCTCTGACCAGTATTCATATCTAAATAATGTATATTAGAACTGATTTCCTCTATTATTTCAATATACAGTACACTACTGTATAAACATTTAGAAATATACCAGAAATGTTATAAATGGTGCAAGGGTAACCTTAAAACAATATCAAAGATGGCTGACACAAACCCACTACCATTTTAGTGTGCTCTTCACTTATCGTTGAATTTGTTTAACGAAGTGGTCTTAGGAACGGAACTCCGTCGTTAAGCGAGGAGAGGCTGTATAGCATCCTGTAGAATTGGCTAGGCAATGAAATAAGCAGAGGTAGGATAACAGCACTTAGCCTGTAAGCTCAAGGGTTTAGATATAAAAGTGGCACAAAGTGCAGTACTGCCACTAAAACATGTTAAGCTCTGTAATTAAAAATTTATAAACATGGATACAAATGTCACTTACAGGCAGTAAGCATTACTGCACTGCTCAATGTACAATGTAGAATCTACACACACACTTACTCGTAACAGATGGCATATCATGAGAAATATCCAGCCAAGAAATCCCAATGCAATATGGATAGATAATGCCAGTCGATCATAGTTGTGATAGTAGTCCATGCCATGCTGTGTCATAGAGATCAAGTGGAGGCTTTCACTGTTCTGAAAATATACTACAAAAGTTTAAATATAAAAATCCAAAAACATTTAAACATGTGCAATGCAAAGAAACATCAATAAAAATTATTTGCAATATCTTCACAATTTCCTATCTATTAATTTTTTTTTACTTTTTACTCAGCCTTATACTTAATGATACTCTATATAGGCTTCAATAAATGTCAAATTTTCATTTAGTGAAGGATACATATTTCACACCCGTCAATATAATTAATATTTAATAGCCCTACACACAACGTATGTTAGGCCCATGTTGAAGTATGAAGCACCAGTATGAAACCCACATCTGGTAGAGTAAGTCTGCCACAGACCTAAGTAACATAGCATATACAGAACCACTTGTAGCTGGTGAAAGCCTCTCACTACCCTCAGTGATGGAAGTGCACAAACAGATGCTATTGGGAGGAATGCTAGATGATGAGAGAAAGAAAGGGGGGTGGGGGAACTAGAGGATACAAACTGAACTAAAAAAAAAATGTGAGGGAGGTTCAACATTGGTGAAGGAAGAGGCGATACAAGTTAGGGTGTTGTACTGTCAGTTCTTTATCACTGTGGGAAGAAAACATGCACTTATTTCAACCTTTGAAAAAGTATAGCTACCTCCTTACTTTTCCTCTAAAAATTTTAGTCTTAAAATTGCAACCTATAATAGAGCATATGAACTAAGTGCATACTGGGTGTAAGTAAAATTTCTACTTGCCATCTTATACATTCATTACACTAAAAACAATTAGTGCAGTCTATTTAATGTGCAAAGATTTCGACAGGTTTCAGTTGCATGCTCACATGACTGGCTGGTCGATATAAAAAAGTTCCAGGTCATCCTTCGTAATGTCTTTCTAGTTTGTCAAGACCAAATATGAAGGTTTTGCTACATTTTCTTTATATACATCACTATCTCCTTCATGCTACAGTTTAATACACTATCTCCTTTATGTTACAGTATAAAATACAGCACACACGAGTAAATTACAAAGGAAAATATATGTACACTGGAAAGACAATACTTACCGCATCTTCATAATGTCCACGTTTTAAGTGATTACGAATTGTGGCCAAAGATTCAAGCTCCCTGTCTGGTGTGAGAAGAGTGTATGGCCAGTAGAATATAGGCAGTGTTTCTTCTTCCTTCTGGGCTCTCTTCTGCTGATATTGTGCCAGCATCTGGCGAGCATTAGCAAAAAGAGCTTCTGACTTGTACTCGTCTGAAGTTCCAAGATACTCCACGTGTAGTATACCCTGCAAATACTAATGTATATACACCAAAAGCAAACCTAATCTAAGGATGCAGTAAAATAAAAACAAGATATATGTCTCATAAACACGCTAGATAACAGGGATATCTTGCTACTCCTACTTACACTTTGGTCACACTTCACAGACACGCACATGCATATATATATACATACATCTAGGTTTTTCCCCTTTTTCTAAATAGCTCTTGTTCTTTATTTCTTCTATTGTCCATGGGGAAGTGGAAAAGAATCTTTCCTCCGTAAGCCATGCGTGTCGTATGAGGCGACTAAAATGCCGGAAGCAATGGGCTAGTAACCCCTTCTCCTGTAGACATTTACTAAAAAAGAGAAGAAGAAAAACTTTATAAAACTGGGATGCTTGAATGTGCATGGATGTAGTGCGGATGACAAGAAACAGATGATTGCTGATGTTATGAATGAAAAGAAGTTGGATGTCCTGGCCCTAAGCGAAACAAAGCTGAAGGGGGTAGGGGAGTTTCGGTGGGGGGAAATAAATGGGATTAAATCTGGAGTATCTGAGAGAGTTAGAGCAAAGGAAGGGGTAGCAGTAATGTTGTAGGATCAGTTATGGAAGGAGAAAAGAGAATATGAATGTGTAAATTCAAGAATTATGTGGATTAAAGTAAAGGTTGGATGTGAAAAGTGGGTCATAATAAGCGTGTATGCACCTGGAGAAGAGAGGAATGTAGAGGAGAGAGAGAGATTTTGGGAGATGTTAAGTGAATGTATAGGAGCCTTTGAACCACGTGAGAGTAATTGTGGTAGGGGATCTGAATGCTAAAGTAGGAGAAACTTTTAGAGAGGGTGTGGTAGGTAAGTTTGGGGTGCCAGGTGTAAATGATAATGGGAGCCCTTTGATTGAACTTTGTATAGAAAGGGGTTTAGTTATAGGTAATACATATTTTAAGAAAAAGAGGATAAATCAGTATACAAGATATGATGTAGGGTGAAATGACAGTAGTTTGTTGGATTATGTATTGGTAGATAAAAGACTGTTGAGTAGACTTCAGGATGTACATGTTTATAGAGGGGCCACAGATATATCAGATCACTTTCTAGTTGTAGCTACACTGAGAGTAAAAGGTAGATGGGATACAAGGAGAATAGAAGCATCAGGGAAGAGAGAGGTGAAGGTTTATAAACTAAAAGAGGAGGCAGTTAGGGTAAGATATAAACAGCTATTGGAGGATAGATGGGCTAATGAGAGCATAGGCAATGGGGTCGATGAGGTATGGGGTAGGTTTAAAAATGTAGTGTTAGTGTGTTCAGCAGAAGTTTGTGGTTACAGGAAAGTGGGTGCGGGAGGGAAGAGGAGCGATTGGTGGAATGATGATGTAAAGAGAGCAGTAAGGGAGAAAAAGTTAGCATATGAGAAGTTTTTACAAAGCAGAAGTGATGCAAGGAGGGAAGAATATATGGAGAAAAAGAGAGTGGTTGGGAGAGTGGTGAAGCAATGTAAAAAGAGAGCAAATGAGAGAGTGGGTGAGATGTTATCAACAAATTTTGTTGAAAATAAGAAAAAGTTTTGGAGTGAGATTAACAAGTTAAGGAAGCCTAGAGAACAAATGGATTTGTCAGTTAAAAATAGAAGAGGAGAGTTATTAAATGGAGAATTAGAGGTATTGGGAAGATGGAGGGAATATTTTGAGGAATTGTTAAATGTTGATGAAGATAGGGAAGCTGTGATTTCGTGTATAGGGCAAGGAGGAATAACATCTTGTAGGAGTGAGGAAGAGCCAGTTGTGAGTGTGGGGGAAGTTTGTGAGGCAGTAAGTAAAATGAAAGGGGGTAAGGCAGCCGGGATTGATGGGATAAAGATAGAAATGTTAAAAGCAGGTGGGGATATAGTTTTGGAGTGGTTGGTGCAATTATTTAATAAATGTATGGAAGAGGGTAAGGTACCTAGGGATTGGCAGAGAGCATGCATATTTCCTTTGTATAAAGGCAAAGGGGACAAAAGAGAGTGGAAAAATTATAGGGGGATAAGTCTGTTGAGTATACCTGGTAAAGTGTATGGTAGAGTTATTATTGAAAGAATTAAGAGTAAGACGGAGAATAGGATAACAGATGAACAAGGAGGCTTTAGGAAAGGTAGGGGGTGTGTGGACCAGGTGTTTACAGTGAAACATGTAAGTGAACAGTATTTAGATAAGGCTAAAGAGGTCTTTGTGGCATTTATGGATTTGGAAAAGGCATATGACAGGGTGGATAGGGGGGCAATGTGGCAGATGTTGCAGGTGTATGGTGTAGGAGGTAGGTTACTGAAAGCAGTGAAGAGTTTTTACGAGGATAGTGAGGCTCAGGTTAGAGTATGTAGGAAAGAGGGAAATTATTTCCCAGTAAAAGTAGGCCTTAGACAAGGATGTGTGATGTCACCATGGTTGTTTAATATATTTATAGATGGGGTTGTAAGAGAAGTAAATGTGAGGGTCTTGGCAAAAGGCGTGGAGTTAAAAGATAAAGAATCACACATAAAGTGGGAGTTGTCACAGTTGCTCTTTGCTGATGACACTGTGCTCTTGGGAGATTCTGAAGAGAAATTGCAGAGATTGGTGGATGAATTTGGTAGGGTGTGCAAAAGAAGAAAATTAAAAGTGAATACAGGAAAGAGTAAGGTTATGAGGATAACAAAAAGATTAGGTGATGAAAGATTGGATATCAGATTGGAGGGAGAGAGTATGGAGGAGGTGAATGTATTCAGATATTTGGGAGTGGACGTGTCAGCGGATGGGTGTATGAAAGATGAGGTGAATCATAGAATTGATGAGGGGAAAAGGGTGAGTGGTGCACTTAGGAGTCTGTGGAGACAAAGAACTTTGTCCTTGGAGGCAAAGAGGGGAATGTATGAAAGTATAGTTTTACCAACGCTCTTATAGGGGTGTGAAGCATGGGTGACGAATGTTGCAGTGAGGAGAAGGCTGGAGGCAGTGGAGATATCATGTCTGAGGGCAATATAATGCAGAGAATTCGTAGTTTGGAAGTTAGGAGGAGGTGCAGGATTACCAAAACTGTTGTCCAGAGGGCTGAGGAAGGGTTGTTGAGGTGGTTCGGACATGTAGAGAGAATGGAGCGAAACAGAGTGACTTCAAGAGTGTATCAGTCTGTAGTGGAAGGAAGGCGGGGTAGGGGTCGGCCTAGGAAAGGTTGGAGGGAGGGGATAAAGGAGGTTTTGTGTGCGAGGGGCTTGGACTTCCAGCAGGCATGCGTGAGCGTGTTTGATAGGAGTGAGTGGAGAAAAATGGTTTTTAATACTTGACGTGCTGTTGGAGTGTGAGCAAAGAAATATTTATGAAGGGGTTCAGGGAAACCGGCAGGCCGGACTTGAGTCCTGGAGATGGGAAGTACAGTGCCTGCACTCTGAAGGAGGGGTGTTAATGTTGCAGTTTAAAAACTGTAGTGTAAAGCACCCTTCTGGCAAGACAGTGATGGAGTGAATGATGGTGAAAGTTTTTCTTTTTCGGGCCACCCTGCCTTGGTGGGAATCGGCCAGTGTGATAATAATAATAATAATAAAAAATTGAGGAATTGTTAAATGTTGAAGAAGATAGAGAAGCTGTGATTTCATGTATAGGGCAAGTAGGAATAACATCTTGTAGGAGTGAGGAAGAGCCAACTGTGAGTGTGGGGAAAGTTTATGAGGCAGTGGGTAGAATGAAAGGGGGTAAGGCAACTGGGATTGATGAGATAAAGACAGAAATGTTAAAAGCAGGTGGGGATATACTTTTGGAGTGATTGGTGCTATTATTTAACCCTTTATTAAATGGTCCAAATGCATATATATGTTCACCTGCGTAGCGCCCCAAATATTTTGAGAATTTGTTTTTTATATAGAAAAAAAGAGCATGTGGTACCCAGGCGTCCCAAATTTTTTTCATACAGTGCACACTGAGTGCACACACCCATTCTCTCATGTCTAGGCGACTCAGGCCTATTGCGCCAATGCTGAATGAATAAAAAATGAAAGGTATATATAAGTTTAAAAACTGTAGTGTAAAGCACCCTTCTGGCAAGACAGTGATGGAGTGAATGATGGTGAAAGTTTTTCTTTTTCGGGCCACCCTGCCTTGGTGGGAATCGGCCAGTGTGATAATAAAAAAAAAAATAAAATATAAGTTTGGGGCGCTAAGCGAGAGAATGTATATATACGTTTGGACCATTTAAGGGTTAATAAATGTATGAGAGGGTAAGGTACCTAGGGATTGGCAGAAAGCATGTATAGTTCCTTTGTATAAAGGAAAAGGGGACAAAAGAGAACGCAAAAATTATAGGGGAAACCACTGGCCTCCAAGCGGCAAGGTCTGGTAACTCCGAGATAACTCTGAGGCTGACAGTGGTCGCAAATAATAATTTTTAGAAGGGATTTGGGATATTGGCAGTTTGAAGGGACATGTATATTTTTATACGTGTATGCTTCTAAACTGTTGTGTTCTGGGTGCAAAAACAGTGATTATGTATGAGTGAGGTGAAAGTGTTGAATGATGATGAAAGCATTTTCTTTTTTGGGGATTTTCTTTCTTTTTGGGTCACCCTGCCTTGGTGGGAGATTGCCAACTTGTTGAAGAGAAAAAAGAAAAAAGTCTGTTGAGCATACCTGGTAAAGTGTATGGTAGAGTTATTATGGAAAGAATTAAGAATAAGATGGAGTAGGATAGCAGATGAACAAGGCAGCTTTAGGAAGGGTAGGGAGTGTTTACAGTGAAACATATAGGTGAACAGTATTTAGATAAGGCTAAAGAGGTTTTTGTGGCATTTATGGATTTGGAAAAGGCGTATGACAGGGTGGATTGGGGGGAAATGTGGCAGATGTTGCAGGTGTATGGTATAGGCGGTAGGTTACTAAAAGCAGTGAAAAGTTTTTACTTGGAGAGTGAGGCTCAGGTTAGAGTATGTAGGAAAGAGAGAGATTATTTCCCAGTAAAAGTAGGCCTTAGACAAGGATGTGTGATGTCGCCATGGTTGTTATATATATTCATAGATGGGGTTGTAAGAGAAGTGAACGCAAGGGTCTTGGCAAGAGGTGTGGAGTTAAAAGATAAAGAATAAAACACAAAGTGGGAGTTGTCACATTTGCTTTTTGCTGATGATACTGTGCTCTTGGGAGATTCTAAAGAGAAGCTGCAGAGGTTGGTGGATGAGTTTGGTAGGGTATGTAAAAGAAGAAAATTAAAAGTGAACATAGGAAAGAGTAAGGTTATGAGGATAACAAAAAGATTAGGTGACAAAAGATTGGATATCAGACTGAAGAGAGAGAGAGTATAGAGGAGGTGAATGTATTCAGATATTTGGGGAGTGAACATGTCAGCAGATGGGTCTATGAAAGATGAGGTGAATCACAGAACTGATGAGGGAAAAAGAGTGTACTGTGGTCCACTGTGTGTGTGTGTGTGTGTGTGTGTGTGTGTGTGTGTGTGTGTGTGTGTGTGTGTGTGTGTGTGTGTGTGTGTGTGTGTGTGTGTGTGTGTGTGTGTGTGTGTGTGTGTGTGTGTGTGTGTGTGTGTATGCGTGTGTGTGTGTATGCGTGTGTGTGTGTATGCGTGTGTGTGTGTATGCGTGTGTGTGTGTATGCGTGTGTGTGTATATATATATATATATATATATATATATATATATATATATATATATATATATATTTATTTTCCAACAAGTCGGCCGTCTCCCACAGAGGCAGGGTGACCCAAAAAAGAAAGAAAATCCCCAAAAAGAAAATGCTTTCATCATCATTCAACACTTTCACCACACTCGCACATTATCACTGTTTTTGCAGAGGTGCTCAGAATACAACAGTCTAGAAGCATACACATATAAAGATACACAACATATCCCTCCAAACTGCCAATATCCCAAACCCCTCCTTTAAAGTGCAGGCATTGTACTTCCCATTTCCAGGACTCAAGTCCGACTATATGAAAATAACCGGTTTCCCTGAATTTTTTCTTTTTTTTTTTTTTTTTTTTTTTTTTTTTCAACAAGTCGGCCGTCTCCCACCGAGGCAGGGTGACCCAAAAAAGAAAGAAAATCCCCAAAAAGAAAATACTTTCATCATCATTCAACACTTTCACCACACTCGCACATTATCACTGTTTTTGCAGAGGTGCTCAGAATACAACAGTCTAGAAGCATAAACATATAAAGATACACAACATATCCCTCCAAACTGCCAATATCCCAAACCCCTCCTTTAAAGTGCAGGCATTGTACTTCCCATTTCCAGGACTCAAGTCCGACTATATGAAAATAACCGGTTTCCCTGAATCCCTTCACTAAATATTACCCTGCTCACACTCCAACAGATCGTCAGGTCCCAAGTACCATTCGTCTCCATTCACTCCTATCTAACACGCTCACGCACGCTTGCTGGAAGTCCAAGCCCCTTACCCACAAAACCTCCTTTACCCCCTCTCTCCAACCCTTTCGAGGACGACCCCTACCCCGCCTTCCTTCCCCTATAGATTTATATGCTTTCCATGTCATTCTACTGTGATCCATTCTCTCTAAATGACCAAACCACCTCAACAACCCCTCTTCTGCCCTCTGACTAATACTTTTATTAACTCCACACCTTCTCCTAATTTCCACACTCCGAATTTTCTGCATAATATTTACACCACACATTGCCCTTAAACAGGACATCTCCGCTGCCTCCAACCGTCTCCTCGCTGCTGCATTTACCACCCAAGCTTCACACCCATATAAGAGTGTTGGTACTACTATACTTTCATACATTCCCTTCTTTGCCTCCATAGATAACGTTTTTTGACTCCACATATACCTCAACGCACCACTCACCTTTTTTCCCTCATCAATTCTATGATTAACCTCATCCTTCATAAATCCATCTGCCGACACATCAACTCCCAAGTATCTGAAAACATTCACTTCTTCCATACTCCTCCTCCCCAATTTGATATCCAATTTTTCTTTATCTAAATCATTTGACACCCTCATCACCTTACTCTTTTCTATGTTCACTTTCAACTTTCTACCTTTACACACATTCCCAAACTCATCCACTAACCTTTGCAATTTTTCTTTAGAATCTCCCATAAGCACAGTATCATCAGCAAAAAGTAACTGTGTCAATTCCCATTTTGAATTTGATTCCCCATAATTTAATCCCACCCCTCTCCCAAACACCCTAGCATTTACTTCCTTTACAACCCCATCTATAAATATATTAAACAACCATGGTGACATTACACATCCCTGTCTAAGACCTACTTTTACCGGGAAGTAGTCTCCCTCTCTTCTACACACCCTAACCTGAGCCTCACTATCCTCATAAAAACTCTTTACAGCATTTAATAACTTACCACCTATTCCATATACTTGCAACATCTGCCACATTGCTCCTCTATCCACTCTATCATATGCCTTTTCTAAATCCATAAATGCAATAAAAACTTCCCTATCTTTATCTAAATACTGTTCACATATATGCTTCAATGTAAACACCTGATCTACACATCCCCTACCCACTCTAAAACCTCCTTGCTCATCCGCAATCCTACATTCTGTCTTACCTCTAATTCTTTCAATTATAACCCTACCGTACACTTTTCCTGGTATACTCAGTAAGCTTATTCCTCTATAATTTTTACAGTCTCTTTTGTCCCCTTTCCCTTTATATAAAGGGACTATACATGCTCTCTGCCAATCCCTAGGTACCTTCCCCTCTTTCATACATTTATTAAACAAAAGTACCAACCACTCCAACACTATATCCCCCCCTGCTTTTAACATTTCTGTCATGATCCCATCAGTTCCAGCTGCTTTACCCCCTTTCATTTTACGTAATGCCTCACGGACCTCCCCCACACTTACATTCTGCTCTTCTTCACTCCTAAAAGATGGTATACCTCCCTGACCAGTGCATGAAATTACTGCCTCTGTTTCTTCCTTAACATTTAAAAGTTCCTCAAAATATTCTCGCCATCTTCCCAATACCTCCATCTCCCCATCTACTAACTCCCCTACTCTGTTTTTAACTGACAAATCCATATTTTCCCTAGGCTTTCTTAACTTGTTTAACTCACTCCAAAATTTTTTCTTATTTTCATTAAAATTTCTTGACAGTGCCTCTCCCACTCTATCATCTGCTCTCCTTTTGCACTCTCTCACCACTCTCTTTACCTTTCTTTTACTCTCCATATACTCTGCTCTTCTTATAACACTTCTGCTTTGTAAAAACCTCTCATAAGCTACCTTTTTCTCTTTTATCACACCCTTTACTTCATCATTCCACCAATCACTCCTCTTTCCTCCTGCCCCCACCCTCCTATAACCACAAACTTCTGCCCCACATTCTAATACTGCATTTTTAAAACTATTCCAACCCTCTTCAACCCCCCCACTACTCATCTTTGCACTAGCCCACCTTTCTGCCAATAGTCGCTTATATCTCACCCGAACTTCCTCCTCCCTTAGTTTATACACTTTCACCTCCCTCTTACTTGTTGTTGCCACCTTCCTCTTTTCCCATCTACCTCTTACTCTAACTGTAGCTACAACTAAATAATGATCCGATATATCAGTTGCCCCTCTATAAACATGTACATCCTGGAGCCTACCCATCAACCTTTTATCCACCAATACATAATCTAATAAACTACTTTCATTACGTGCTACATCATACCTTGTATATTTATTTATCCTCTTTTTCATAAAATATGTATTACTTATTACCAAATTTCTTTCTACACATAGCTCAATTAAAGGCTCCCCATTTACATTTACCCCTGGCACCCCAAATTTACCTACTACTCCCTCCATAACATTTTTACCCACTTTAGCATTAAAATCCCCAACCACCATTACTCTCACACTTGATTCAAAACTCCCCACGCATTCACTCAACATTTCCCAAAATCTCTCTCTCTCCTCTACACTTCTCTCTTCTCCAGGTGCATACACGCTTATTATAACCCACTTTTCACATCCAATCTTTATTTTACTCCACATAATCCTTGAATTAATACATTTATAGTCCCTCTTTTCCTGCCATAGCTTATCCTTCAACATTATTGCTACTCCTTCTTTAGCTCTAACTCTATTTGAAACCCCTGACCTAATCCCATTTATTCCTCTCCACTGAAACTCTCCCACCCCCTTCAGCTTTGTTTCACTTAAAGCCAGGACATCCAGCTTCTTCTCATTCATAACATCCACAATCATCTCTTTCTTATCATCTGCACAACATCCACGCACATTCAGACTTCCCACTTTGACAATTTTCTTCTTCTTATTCTTTTTAGTAATCTTTACAGGAAAAGGGGTTACTAGCCCATTGTTCCCGGCATTTTAGTTGACTTTTACAACACGCATGGCTTACGGAGGAAAGATTCTTATTCCACTTCCCCATGGATATAAAAGGAAAATTAATAAGACCAAGAACTATTAAGATAAAATCAAAGAAAACTCAGATGAGTGTGTATAAATAAATGTGTACATGTATGTGTAGTGTGACCTAAGTGTAAGTAGAAGTAGCAAGACATGCCTGTAATCTTGCATATTTATGAGACAGACAAAAGACATCAGCAATCCTACCATCATGTAAAACAATCACAGGCTTCGTTTTACACTCACTTGGCAGGACGGTAGTACCTCCCTGGGTGGTTGCTGTCTACCAACCTACTACCAATACTAAATATTACCCTGCTCACACTCCAACAGATCGTCAGGTCCCAAGTACCATTCGTCTCCATTCACTCCTATCTAACACGTTCATTTTATTATCACACTGGCCGATTCCCACCAAGGCAGGGTGGCCTGAAAAAGAAAAACTTTCACCATCATTCACTCCATCACTGTCTTGCCAGAAGGGTGCTTTACACTACAGTTTTTAAACTGCAACATTAACACCCCTCCTTCAGAGTGCAGGCACTGTACTTCCCATCTCCAGGACTCAAGTCCGGCCTGCCGGTTTCCCTGAATCCCTTCATAAATGTTACTTTGCTCACACTCCAACAGCACGTCAAGTATTAAAAACCATTTGTCTCCATTCACTCCTATCAAACACGCTCACGCATGCCTGCTGGAAGTCCAAGCCCCTCGCACACAAAACCTCCTTTACCCCCTCCCTCCAACCTTTCCTAGGCTGACCCCTACCCCGCCTTCCTTCCACTACAGACTGATACACTCTTGAAGTCATTCTGTTTCGCTCCATTCTCTCTACATGTCCGAACCACCTCAACAACCCTTCCTCAGCCCTGTGGACAACAGTTTTGGTAATCCCGCACCTCCTCCTAACTTCCAATTAAGCAAATGTTTGGAAAACTAAATAAAAATGAACTAATTATATAAAATCCAGTTTATGTCTAGAAGAGACAAGAGGTATAATTAAGCAACAATACACCATTTTCAAAAATGTCCTCCAATGCACTCGACAAATTCCATTTCAACAGGTAGTTACTCCTGCCACTTTTTTTTTTTTTAATCTCAACCACATTTAGGTGGGAATGAATTACTTATGCTATACTACCACACAATGTAGTAGTATAGGACTAGAATTAAGTATTATGTAAGTTTTAAGATTAATACCTTTCCTGAAATGCTTTGTATATTAAGTAGTTTTCTTTTGAGCATGCAATTGTATCAAATAATTTTGTACCCAACTGTATCAAAATTTATATGTAGACTGAAGCATTAACAGAGTTTGGAAAAGATTGTTTGGACATACCATTTTTTTAAGCCATTATAAAGCTTGAGAGATAAAGATGGTTACACTTCAAATAAAAGACACACTGCAGAACACTGTAGAGCTTCATCATATCATGAAATGATAAAGCTATGCACAAGACAAACATTATCTCAATAAAAGCTTGATCTCCAATGTGTCTTTTTCACTATTGTCAGAAAATTGACATTTGAATAAATATTTACACATACTGATGAACGTATGAGAAACACACTTACCACATTATTAACTGGGATAGGAATGCTAATGATGGATGCCATTAGGGGGGCTATATCAGCTTGGTGAAGATCGTGTCGGCGTACGTGTGAGAGGCCCCACTTCTCTACACGAGCATCATATATCATTTTATCTTTAAACTGCGAGGGATCTTTTGGAAGGGCTAGACCAGCTCCCCAGGCTACAACAGGAGTCTCTGTTTCACTTGGGTCACCAGCTCCATGAGAACCTGCAAATTACTCAAGCAACGAAGTTTAACCAAAACTACATTATCCTGAACCTATTATTATAATGATAATAGTAAAAACATCTAGATGCTAAAGTTAATTAATGGTTAAGGCTTTTTAATTTTGGTATTTTTTTTTCCTATGCACCAGCCATATCCCACTGAAGCAGGGTGACCTATAAAAAAAAACGAGTTTTTCTTTTTACATATATAGTAATTTATACAGAAGATAGGGGTTACTAACCCCTTACTCCTGGCATTTTAGTCTCCTCTATTATTATTATCATTATTATTGTTTTTAACACTCCAACCATCTCCTACCAAGGTAGATGACCCACAGATGCCCTCCTAGTCATCCTATTTTTCTCCATCCTTTCTAAATGTCCAAATCATCTCAACAAACCCTCCACAGCCTTATAAATAATATTTTTGGTGACCCTACACCTCTTCCTAACCTCCAAACTCTAAATTCTCTGCATAATATTCACACTAGACATTGCCCTCAAACATGACATTTCTACTGCCTCCATCCTTCTCCTCCTAGCTGCAAGATTCAAAATCCATGCTTCATACCCATTCAACAGTATTGGTACCACTATAGTTGCACCAACAGTGGTATGACTATAGTGTTGGTACCACTATACTCTGGTAAATTTCCATTTATGTCTCCATGGATAATGTTCTTTATCTCTCCAGATGCCACAATTCACCACCCACCTTTTTTCTCTTCGTTAATTCCATGACTCGCCTCACCTCTTATGGTACTATCTGCTGAATATCCAAACAAATTAACTTCCTCCATATTTCCTCCCTCTACTAATATCCAAATCTCTCTCTCATTACCTATTTTTTTTTATACTCTCATCGCCTTGCTCTTTCCTATGCTTACTTTAAATTTTCTTCTTTTACATACCCTCCCAAATTCATTTACCAACCTTTCCAAATTCTCTTCTGAGGCACCCCCCCCCCCCCAAAAAAAAAAAAAATCTGTCATCAGCAAAGAGCAACTGACAACATTCACTCCATACCAAATTCACTATTTTTCAATCCTACACTTCTCCCAAACATCCTAGCATTTACCTTTTATTATTATTAAAAATCATAGTACATACAGTAATCACACAAACCATGAAGTTAAAAATCATAGTAATCACACATCATGAAGTTAATAACCATATAACAGTAATGGCACATTGCACTGAAAATTTACAAAAAAATTATGCGATGAATATGCATGTAAAGATGAGACAACATGAGCTCTGCTGCTGTTGATTCATACTGTATAGGTATGTAATTACAAAAATATCAATACAAAAGATAACAATCTCATACTTACCAGAGTTCAGCCTATTTAATCCTAAAGCAGTGTGTTTGAATCAGTGTTTACTTACCCCAGTCAGTCATGCCATGATCCGAAGTGAAGATGTAAGCAGTTTTCTGGTCCTTGAAGAAATCTTCAAACAATTTCACTATTTTTTCAACTCCTTCATCAACAATTTCAATATTTTTCAGATATTCCCTACAATAATCATAAGACTTCAGACAAATGTAAATTTGCAAAACAAAGATTACAAGTCATTTTCATTAAATCCTTTACAGAGTTACTGAAATTAAAGAGAACACTCACAATATATATGCTGCTACAGATCTCTCGAACACTAATTAATAAATCTAAAATTACAGAGCAGTGATATTAACCCTTAAACTGTCCAAACATAGATCTACGTTTGCTCACATAGCGCTCCGAATGTAGATCTACGTTTTTTTTTTACATGCTTTCAAATGGAGAAAATCAAGGTCGGAGCGCTACGCACATAAACATAGATCTACATTTGGACAGTTTAAGGGTTAAATAATGGTTTAGTAAACTTCCTTTTGTACTGGTGCATATTCAACCTTTTAAAATTAATTTTTAAATTAATAATTTCAAAATTTACCACAAAATGACAGTAGCTACTAAATATACATATATGGAAGCCTTGCCAGGCAATTATTTTTTATCTGAGGGGGCTATTATCCCATTCAAAGCATCATCAAAAACAAAGATTGGTCCAGCCAATAAATTATTTTACCAAAAAACAAAAAAACATTTTGCCAAATACTGTATTTGAAACTGGTGAGCTACATACCTCTAAAAATGAGAGGAAAAACAGAAAAGCACTCAAGTCAAACTCGTAATACTGAGATTACCCTTCACACCACATTTAAGACTGCAGACAATGAACACAAACAATGATGGTACTGACAAACACCTCACAAGTAACACAAATGACATGATCAAACCAGCACTGAAGAAAGAGTGGCACCAATACTGCAACCCTGGTACCCAAAACCATACAAGATCTCATCAGACTATGATACAATAGCCATAGAAATTAAGTGCTTGAATCTACCCCATTCCATGTGCTAGATGCAACAAATGGTACAATGTAAAAACTTCATGCATCATCAACACCAGAATATTAGATTGCCAATATGCTTATAGGACCCTAACACCAACAATGCAGGTATCATCCAGTAAGAACAACATTCACAACTTATTTTATGGACAAATGCAAAACTCATCAGCAGACAATAAAACAAGATGCCTAGATGCAAAAGTTATTAGTACACAAAAGTACCACTGAAGAAAATCAAGGTGCCCTTAGCACCACTTAATCATTATTGCAACTCACGTGACCTCTTACTTGTTTGAGAGTAAGCGATATCCCAGCCCATCCTGTGGCAAGATCCTCACCTGCAACCCAGGGACCTGACCTACATTAAACATGTCACAGATTCATGATCAGGTAACATTTCAACCCACCACTAACAGCAAGACCCCTCACTTCTGAGCCTGGGCTCTGACCTATATTATGCTCTTCAATAGCTTTTCACAGTACCTTCTAGCATTTGTGTGTTGGATGTATCATCATGACTTAAAAATGCTCTTCTCAGAGCAAATTTTCAGGAGAAATTAGGAGACAGGATCAGAGTACAGATGCCTAAGTTACCAACTGGATCATGTGTGGAATGGGAATTGCCAGAGAGACCCAAGAAAAGGCATACCCTTGGAGAAGACATGATACCATCCTAGGCAATCAACCAAGTGAGAGCCTCACTGAAGGAAGGCAAAGCTGATGGAAGACATGTCAACCTCCACTCAAAAGCATCTCAATGTTAACTAGACAGGAAAGACTTAATTCTTGTAACATAACAGAGAAACACAAATGTTAAATCTTCACCTGAAGAGGTCTGCAGTGGACAAGAACTGAACCTTTCAGTGATAATGATGAGCCTCTCTTCTTGATGCCTTGTTCTCTGAAAACATCGTAATGAGAACCCTGTGTTACTAAAACTATAATGATCAAAGAGCTGCTGACAGGAATGCCTCTAGAAGCTAAGCCCAAATGGAGCTCAGCTGGTCATCATGGTCTCAAAACCTGTTGGTGCCCATGGTAGATCCCTACCCCCTGCCCCAAGAGCTAAATAATAAGCCTGACTTTTTAGGCCCCTATAATTAAGTACAATATAGGTGGGACTTCCCCACAACCCAAACCAATTACATCAATATCAAGCATAATTGCCTAGCATCCTGAACATCTACCAGGTCATTAGGTAAGACACATATGCAACAGTTAGGTATCTTTATTTAGAAACGTTTCGCCTACACAGTAGGCTTCTTCAGTCGAGTACAGAAAAGTTGAAAGAAGCAGAAGAGACTTGAAGATGATGTAATCAGTCCATCACCCTTGAAGTTTTGAGGTGGTCAGTCCCTCAGTCTGGAGAAGAGTATTGTTCCATAGTCTGAAACAATATGGAGCTGAAGTGACAGGATGGAGCCTTATATACTGCCAGGTGGTTAGATGTAGGCTTCTATCAACTTTCCTGTACTCGACTGAAGAAGCCTACTGTGTAGGCGAAACGTTTCGAAATAAAGATACCTTTTTTTTTTTTTCAACAAGTCGGCCGTCTCCCACCGAGGCAGGGTGACCCAAAAAAGAAAGAAAATCCCCAAAATGAAAATACTTTCATCATCATTCAACGCTTTCACCATACTCACACACTATCACTGCTTTTGCAGAGGTGCTCAGAATACAACAGTTTAGAAGCATATACGTACAAAGATACACAACATATCCCTCCAAACTGCCAATATCCCAAACCCCTCCTTTAAAGTGCAGGCATTGTACTTCCCATTTCCAGGACTCAAGTCCAACTACTATATGAAAATAACTGGTTTCCCTGAATCCCTTCACTATATATTACCCTGCTCACACTCCAACAGATCGTCAGGTCCCAAGTACCATTCGTCTCCATTCACTCCTATCTAACACGCTCATGCACGCTTGCTGGAAGTCCAAGTCCCTCACCCACAAAACCTCCTTTACCCCCTCTCTCCAACCCTTTCGAGGACGACCCCTACCCCGCCTTCCTTCCCCTATAGATTTATATGCTTTCCATGTCATTCTACTTTGATCAATTCTCTCTAAACGACCAAACCACCTCAACAACCCCTCTTCTGCCCTCTGACTAATACTTCTATTAACTCCACACCTTTTCCTAATTTCCACACTCTGAATTTTCTGCATAATATTTACACCACACATTGCTCTTAGACAGGACATCTCCACTGCCTCCAACCATCTCCTCGCTGCTGCACTTACCACCCAAGCTTCACATCCATATAAGAGTGTTGGTACTACTACACTTTCATACATTCCCTTCTTTGCCTCCATAGGTAACGTTTTTTGACTCCACATATACCTCAACGCACCACTTACCTTTTTTCCCTCATCAATTCTATGATTAACCTCATTCTTCATAAATCCATCCGCTGACACGTCAACTCCCAGTTAGATACCTAACTGTTGCATATGTGTCTTGCCTAACAACCTGTCGGTATTTTATACCATTTTAATGTTCACTCTGTCAGACACTGCAACACAAAGGTATCTTGGTACAGATCTGAAATCAACTTGGACAACTTCTACTAGCGAGAATGGCTGGATTTGAGAGGAACCTGACCTCCCAACGACTTCTTTCTTAATTCTACTGGTAGCCTACATCTCACCACCTGGCGGTATATAAGGCTCCATCCTGTCACTTCAGCTCCATATTGTTTCAGACTATGGAACAATACTCTTCTCCAAACTGAGGGACTGACTACCTCAAAACTTCAAGGGTGATGGACTGATTACATCGTCTTCAAGTCTCTTCTGCTTCTATCAACTTTTCTGTACTCGACTGAAGAAGCCTACTGTGTAGGAGAAAAGTTTTGAAATAAAGATACCTGACTGTTGCACATGTGTCTTACCTAACAACCTGTCGGTATTTTATACCATTTTAATGTTCATCTACCAGGTCAGCTGAGAGGAAACAAAGTTCTCAAAGAAACACTCAAGATAAACCCCTGTATTACCCTAGAACTAGAATGAAGGACTACAGGTAGCATTGGTGGAGTAAAAAGTGACCTTAAAAGACTAAGGAGGAAGACTGGAAACTAAAACAAGGCCACTGCTACTTCAACTACTGTTAGATCTGGAAACCACAAGAATCTCCTGTAAAGAATTGTACAAGTTGGAGGGATCACCCCAGAGGAAGTCAAAACCACACAAAGCTATTATACTGAATCACAGAGGCTTGTAGAGGAAGTACAATAAACCATCTTTCATGCCTCTACCTATTATATTTCCACCTGTTTGCAGTTCATTTTTTGTATCTATTTGCACCTTTCACGGTGACTCTACCCACTCCAACATGGCCAACCATTGCAACATCATAGGCAGGCCAATTCCCCTCTCAAGTGCCTCAGGCCTCTTTTGTTTCATTGTAAACCTAGCTTTCTTTACACCCACCTATGCCACTATGGACACGTAATATAGGATTACTCTCGTATCGCCCCATGCTGTGTCTGGATATTATTCATGGTATGAAAAAGGAACTCTAGTGTAGGTGAAAGTGCCAAGAAACTATGCCTCTAGTGAAGAAAACAGAGGTAACATGTGAGTGCACATGTGAGGGAATCAACAAATCGTTTAATTCAAGACAATGAGAAAATAAGAGCTTGTATCATGAGTAACCCAAATTATGCTGATGGCTATGATGAGAGAGAGGATACTTCACTGTGTGACTTCAATTTCCCTCCTCTAAGGGCACCTCACTGTATATGAAATGTCACCCATTGGTATGGTGCATCACAAACAAGGCCAGTGATAATTTTCTATCCAGTTGCTCTGGCAGATCAAATGTAACTTGCTTACATCCATAGTTCTGGTTAATTCTGATTTATAGTAAGTTAATGAGACAGAAAAGTACAGCATAATCCAAATAGGTAGTACAGTATTTTAAGGTGAGGAGAGGTGTGATTGGGGCCTGAATGTGTTCCCAAGTCACTGGAGCCCAACCACAAATGGGATTTGTCTGGTGACACAAATATTAAAACCATATTGTAAAATACTGTATGTAAAATTAGACACATGTGCAACTCTTGGGTATCTTTATTGAAGAAACGTTTTGCCACAGTGGCTTCATCAGTCCATACAAAGGAGAATGGTGAAGAACAGGAGGAGTTTGAGGTAATCAGTCCCTCAGCCTAGAGTCGATGTGGTCAGTCCATCAATCTTAAAAAGAATACAGCATATCTGCAGAGTAGCAGCTTATATACCATAGGCAGGAGAGGTGCAGCAGTCATAGGTGGTTGCACATGTGTCTAATTTATCACCGTGTTGGTTCTCTGAACCATTCATCTACAATCCTGTCTGACACTGCAACTTCTTAGGATCTTAATACTTGAGAATTTTTCGCTTGCCTAACCCTTGGGCACGATCTACTTCCACATTGGTCAAATGTAATACCACCTACGACTGCTTCACCTCTCCTGCCTACGGTATATAAGCTACTTCTCTGCAGATATGCTGTATTCTTTTCAAGATTGATGGACTGACCACATCGACTCAAGGCTGAGGGACTGATTACCTCAAACTCCTCCTGTTCTTCACAATTCTCCTTTGTATGGACTGATTAAGCCACTGTGTGGCAAAACGTTTCCTCAATAAAGATACCCGAGAGTTGCACGTGTCTAATTTATCACCGTGTCGGTTCTCTGAACCATTCATCTACAGTGCTGTATGTAAATATTCATTATTTACATAAAATAAATAACGTACTCTGAATGTGGCTTGTGGGCATGTCCATTGGTGTCAAGCCCTAGAAGATGAAGGAAGAAAATATTGCGGTCTTTACGGATTTGCTCAAGGAGCCTTACATCTTCTGAGGCCTCTTTGAAGAATTCTCTCACATGCTCAAATACCCATTTATCCAGTTTTGAAGCATCACTGCTGGCAAAATCCTCTTCTTCAGCCTTATACATAAATGTTTCTATATGGCCTCTTTCAGCACCTATAATGAAATAATATTTGTGTCAGTTATTTATTATTTAATATCCCAAAAGAAGCAAATATTGTTTCATTTCAACTGATTGCTGTCTTTGCTATTATAGTACGTGTATTCTGAGCATAATGCTTACTCTGCAAACGAATAAAATTTGATGGAAAACTTACAGAATTATGCATGCACAAAGTTCATAATCTGGGAGCAATTTACACATCAGCAATTCTACCCATTTTAAGCCATATTCTAAGTCAATTCCATTGCTGCATTCTACCTAATTCTTAGCTATTTTGCTAGTATGCTCTCTGTTCTATAAAGTGCACAGAAATTGGTAATTTGGCCAACTTTACATAAAATTAAAAAAAAAAAAAATAGTGCGCAAAATAAATAATATAGACATTACTGGCATGTGTCATACTTGTTTTCTGTAGGTGTGCCTATCTTTCAGGGATATTGAGAATTTCTTGGAAGATGTTGTATGATGGGTAGTGGTTATACTTTATCCTCCCAATAAGGAGGTTATGGGCGAGCTTTTGCATGGTTTACTTCATAGTGGGGCGGACAATGGCATGGAAAATGACGGTCTTTTCATCCAGTGGAGGGAACTGGTAGGTTGGTACTGGCGATTCTTAGGTAGGGATGCAGTTGATTGATGGAGAGTGCTTTGTAGGTACTGTTTCTTGGCCAGGTTTGCTGGTTGTTTTTTGATTAGTCTGAATCTTCAGAATCCTAGTTGTCTGCTAAAACCTAGTATATACAGTGTCTGCTCTAATATAAATACCAAGGCATGTCAGAGAATGGAATAGCCAATCATCATTCAAGCTGCCCATTTTCTATAAGGTAGGGAGTGAAGAGTAGCACTTTTAATATACAAAGGCTGACTGATGGTAGTTTACATATGATTATTCAGTTATGTATAGCCATGATAACTTGAGAACACTAAAGAGCATCTTTAAGATTGTGATACAGGTCCTCCATCACAAATCCGGCAACATTGGGACCTGTAGTGTGCCAGATTACTGAGTTTGCCGGATTACTGAATGATTAGGTTAGAATACACTTAACCCGTAAACGGTCCAAACGTAAATATACGTTTTTACCGCTAGTGCCCCAAACGTATATATACATTTTATTTGTCATACATTCAACATTGCCACGATAAGCCTGAGTCGCCTAGACATGAGAGAATGGGTGTGTGCACTCACTGTGTGCCATATTAAAATAATTGGGGATCCCTGGGTACCATATGCTCTTTTTTCCTATTAAAAAAACAATTTTTTTTCTCAAAAAAGTTGGGGCACTATGGTAGAGGACATATATATACGTTTGGACCATTTATGGGTTAATAAAATTAACCAACTTGACTTACACAAAGTTCAGTGAACAAAAGCAAAAATCAAACATTTCTGCTACCTTGAGCTCAATTTCAAGGTACTTTTCATCATGAAACCAATCAATGTATTTTCCTTTCTATCAAATGAGACCAAAAAAACGAGAATACAACCATAAAAACCACACGAGAATATACCGCAAATAAGCAGCTAATGGCTGAGAAGTGAACTCCCTTATTTATCTTTTTTTTTTTTTTTTTTTTTTTTTTTTTTTTTTTTTTTTTTTTTTTTTTAGTCTTTGGTGTACATTGTACATTAACCCTTTCAGGGTCCGTCCCGTAGATCTACGGCTTTACGTTCAGGGTCCAAACCGTAGATCTACGTCATGAGCTCAGCTCACTCTGATAAACTGAGTGGTAAATTTGGGCCTAGATGTGAGAGAATACATCTATGTGGTATGTGTGCACCACATAAAACAAATCCTGCAGCACACTGTGTATAATGAGAGAAAAAAAACAGACAGTGATTTTCGATTAAAACAGCGACTTGCAGTGTTTTTTCGTATGTTTTTTATAGTTGTATTTGTGATTTCTTGGTCTCATTTGATAGAATGGAAGACATATCACAGAAATAGAGATAATTTTGATTAGTGTTAGCACTGGAAATGGCTTGAAACTGAGCTCAAAGTGGCGGAAATGTTAAATTTTTGCCGATGTTCAAGAGTAAACAAACGACCTCACACGTCTTATACACGCCAGCTGGTGGGTCTAATATACATTCACAAATGTGGTGATGATATTTATACAATTATTACAATATTGCATAACAGTAAATCTTCTATTTTTTGGTGTGAATAAAAATTCATTATGTGAATAAAAATTCAAAATGGAATTTATTTGTAAAGCCTCAAAACATAACTAATGAACAGAGGAAATGTTAGTTTAGTGCCAGGAATACCTACATTGTTTATTCTGGACCCTATTTTGAAATTGGAATATTTTGAACTTTGTGTTAAATTGGCCAAATTACCAATTTCCAGTCACTTTATTTTGTAGCTGAAATGGTTGACTTGGCGATTTCTTGTGCTCAATCGATAGAATAGAAGTAATACTAGTGAAATAGCTAAGAATTTGGTCGACTGGAATAATGTAATTGGCCTAAAATGGGAGTCAAAGTCGGCAAAATCGCCGATTCGTAAATATCGCTGACACATCAAAATTCACGAGAGCATAATTTCGTCAATTTTCCATCAAATTTCGTACTTTTTGTTTTATTACCTTCACAAAAAGATTCTCTACCATTTCATAAGAAAAAATAAAATTTTTTTTTTTTTTTTAAATTCTTGGACACTGGGGCACCACTTCAGATTTTGGCCTTGGACCCTGAAAGGGTTAAGAAGCATCTTTCCATCAAATATTGCCCAAGTTTCAATACGATAGCCCAACAAAACTGAGAAAAAAAAATATTTACCAAAAATCATATATGGCAAGCCCAAGCCAGGTACTGGAAATAAGTCACTGACTTTTTTTTGGGTTATCCTAGGTTCTCTATACATACGCTGCTATGTATGATAATCTACCTACATGTAACTGTATTTGTGTGTACCTGAATAAACTCACTTATTTACTTACTTCTAGTCTGTCAACTGAGTACAAGAACTCGCCCATTCACTTATTTCAACTACCCAATAAAGTGGTCAGAAATTGGCAATTTGGCCAATTTTACAAAAATTTCAACAGATGCCAATTTCAAAATAGGGTCCAGAATAAACAATGCAGACATTCCTGGCACTAAAATAACATTTTCTCTGTTTATTTGTCACGGCTCCAAGCCCCTCTTATATTACTCTTGCTTACCATTTGGAATTTTTATTCACACAAAAAATAAAAGATTTACTGCTATGCAGACTACTGCATTATTGTAACTGTATAAATAATGTCAACCCATTCTTGACTCCGTATTGGAATTTGGACTGGCAGGCGTACATGTATTAGATGGTGACTCTTGAACATTGCTAAAGAATCGAACATATCCCCTACTGTGAGCGCAAGTTTTCAAGGTACTTTTCATTGTGAAAGCAATCAAAATCATGTCTATTTCTGTAATATATCTTCCATTCTATCAAACGAGACCAAAAAACGAGAATACAACCATAAAAACCATATGAAAATATCCCGCTATGGGGCCGCTAATGGCCGAGAAGTGAACTGTGTTATTTATGCTCTGATTTCTTTCATTTTTGGTGTATGTTAAGAAGCATCTTTCCATCATACATTGCCCAAGTTTCATTAAGACAGCCCAACAAACAACTGAGAGAAAAAAAAAAATAATAATAATAATAATATATTTACTACACGTACATGTACATGGTATACAGGCCTAGCCGACATCAGTGACATACTACTATATAGAAAGCCCCCTTGTTATGCTAAGCATTTCAGGAAAATTAGGTCAGTGTCCCAGGATAAGACCCATACCAGTCCACTAACAACCAGGTACCCATTTACTGATGGGTGAACACAGACAACAGGTGTAAAGAAACACACATCCCTGGCTGGGATTCGATTCCCTGGCTGGGAATCAAATATTTACCAAAATCATATATGGTTAGCCCAAGCCAGGTACTAAATATAAGCCACTTTGACTTTTCTGGGTTATCCTAGGCCCTCTACACATATGCTGCTATGTGTGATAATCTGTGTAGAGAAAATAGCTTTTATGTTTCAGTTTTATGGTGCAGGACGAGTGTATATCACAGTTAGCCCTGTGCTATACTACATTTTCTTTAATATAAGCCCCCAAGACAAGGATAGAATGGTACTTGTATCCCATATCCTCTTCATACCTCCGTCAAACTGCTCAGTATTATGCCAAATATTATTCATTCCGGAGTATTTAACATGTTTTTATGTTATTTATATTGTTTATTATGTCATATTAGATCAATTGTGATAGGCAAATATGCCGTAGTGTTGATATTAGCATAATAATGAAGCATATTTCCCTGCATCAAGAGACTGAGCTCATAGCAAATGGCAGTGGCTTCAAAGCCACCTTATCTTTAATGGACAATGTGTAAGTGCTTTACACAACGAGAAGCATTATTTTATTCGTTGGAGCAATGGCTAGGGCTAAAAGTAAGCAGGTTATATCAATAAATGGAGAAAAAGAAATTGGAATGACTTATGCAGCAAGTAGTGCCACCAAACAGTACCCGCAGGCTGGTGAGGTGACCCTGGAAATTTGAAATTATGCTAGCCGAAATTAGTGCCGAATAACTGATGGAACCGGATGTCTGATTGCCAGATTTGTGATGGCAAACCTGTACAACCTTGGCTCTATTCAATGCTATAGTTATTTGTCGAATTTATCAACACCACCAACCACAACATAACCCCTGTAAAACATGCTGAATACTCCACATCAATCCACTCAACTCACACTGAACAGTGTAAGCAAAAAGAGCACCATGATTGTTCAAGGCAGTGAAACACAGATCAGTGATCTCCAACAACAAAGAATGTTTAATTAATAAGTGAGGTTGATCAGCAAAACTGTCAACACTGAAGTGCCATGCTATTTACTGCTGGTCACACTGTGCATGAGAGACAGTTTTAGTTTAATAAGTTCATTATGCACCCCATACCCATCCTGTGGGCGGTAGTCAAAAGATTACAGAGGTACATAATTGGTCCAGGGACTGGACTCCAAAGTTTTGATAGCTGAGCAAGTTACAGAGGTAATGAACTCACAATTTACAAAGGTAATGAACTCACAATTTACAAAGGTAATGAACTCCAGGTAGGTCTAGTCACAATCATGACAAGTTACAAAGGTATTTACAGATTACAGAGGTATGTAATGGGTCCTGGGACTGGGCCCCCAAAGCATGAGAGACAGAAAACACAATTTGTGTGTCAAGCAAGGTGCATGTATACAGTCATCCTACAAATTATTGTAGGTTTGAATCACCCAACATTTTTACCAATGAGTAATCAGTGAATACATTCAATTATTCAGTCATCCCTAAACTGAACTCTGTATTATTCAGTTTCCAGTTTCATGGAACTTCTAGGCATGTAACCTGTGAATCTAGAAGGCTATCACCATTCTCACAGGAGGGAAGAAAAAGTATAATAGCTGCAGAAACAAGTGAGAATTCTCCATGATGAGTTGATATCAATGGCAAAATAGTTGTGCATGCTTGTGTTTGAGCTGGATGCTAGTGCACATAAACATGGAAGGTACACAAGGCACACTCAAGGTACATTCTCCACTGCTTCAAATTATAATTGCTCACTGTGTTACTCCCCTAGCCTCAGAACCCCCAAAAGTAAATCCTCAGAGTACAATAAATTCTCATATTTTAACGCAAATATTTTAATGCAAATGTTGAATAATATATATTTGACATAAGTATAACCTATTGTATAATTAGTGCAACCTGATCAAACTATGATTTGTATGTCTAGTGTTAAGTAATCTGTTAAGTCTGGACTGCCCGTAATGCCAAGGCATGATAGTGGCTCTCTTTGCACTACAAATCATTGTAAACCCTCGCTGTAAACTACCTATGTATATATACTTCCTACAATATGTCAACCACATTGTAAACTTGCAAGGAAATAAAAAAATCTAAATCTAAACTGGGCAATAAACTGATCAGAAGTTACACATATAGGAGAGTATTTCTAATGTGATTCATGGAAAGACATGATAGAGGATGTAGCACTTCACCTTCTACATGCTTTTCTTGAGGGGAACTGGGTCTTGCAGCTATATGCTGTAAGAACAATAATCTCATGGTGTTGTGGCTACAATAAGATGAATTATGCTAGGCAAAAGTCTGTGCAGCTGGCTCAAATGGAAACTCTCCCAGAGAATTATCCTGATGTGCATGCATTCTTTAATAAAGAACAACCAATTCTTGGGACTGATGGCCAGCACAATCTCTTTGGGCATATATCTGAGGATTTAAGATCCCTGGAGGCAAAGCCCAATTCAGCCTGAAAGCAAGAGCTATCACATGGTATATACTGCTTAACACCTAAGCATGGCAGTGTATTTCTAGGACAGCTATGAGACATAGTGTAATGTAACAAATTAGATATTCATCATACAGAGCTACAGTAGCCAAAAAGACGAAGCAGTGTCAGCAGTTGTTGGCCTAATCCAAGACTGGGTTAGCCCATTTGTAAATAAATTGAACCTCATTAGCTTTGAAAAAATGTTTGCTATAAAGCTTTTGCATTTCCACATGTGTGACAAATATATTTACAGTAGACCCTCAACCAATGGCATTAATCCATTCCAGAGGGCTTACCGTTGGTCGAGATAATTTTCCCCATAAGAAATAATGGAAATAGAATTAATCCGTTACTAACATCCCAAAGTCTGAAATTTTTTTTTTTTTACATGAAATAAACAATAATTAAATGCCACTTACCTTTATTGTGGAGTTGTTGATGAGTGATGTGCCAGCAGCAGGGGAGATTCAGGATTGTCTATTGCTTGAAAGGAGAATCCCCTTCCATAAAGACTTCAGGTACCAAGTCCTTTGGTGGGGTTACCTCCCTTCTTGGTTTTGTAATGCCACTAGGACCAGCTTGAGAATCACTGGACCACCCTCTACCACCATCACTACCACCCTCTACCACCATCACAACCAGTACCACCCTCTACCACCATCACAACCACTACCACCATCATAACCAGTACCACCCTCTACCACCACCACTACTTTCATATTTTTCTACAAACTTTTTCTTGAATTCTATCGTGTTTCTCACATCCTTTACCAAAGGGCTGGCTCTAGAAGCTTTCATGGAGTCCATGGTGGCTTCTTTAGCAGTTACAAGCACTAGAAACATTGGAATAATCCAAAATGGATGGGAGGCACACGTGGAAACCGACTGCAACAGCTTGTAAAGAATGGCACACTGACTCTTGGAGTGGCTGGGCACACATCGACAGGTTCCGGACGAATGTTGCTGGTTAAGTTTTTTGCCGTTGGTTCAGGCATTTTTTCTACGGCAAAAACTGCCGTTAGACAAAATTGCCTTTACTAAATGTTGCCGTTAGTTGAGGGTCGACTGTATATTGTTGGATTAATGTCAAAATGCTATTTGGTTGAAACAGATGGCCTTAATTTATGTTGGTTATTTTCAAAGGTTTATTTGTTAAGAGCGGGATTACAAAAGGGTACTAACATGCAAAAAGCAGCCATGGCTGCAATATTACCAAGCATTTTCTTATATTAAGGGAGTATAACTATACAAAAATCACTGAGCATTATTGCTCTCAGATGGTAGTGACCAACCCTATTGTCTCACAAACTATTTAAAAATGGGTTGAGAAACACTGTAGCTAAGTCCAAACAAACATTATCAAATGCAAAATTGCTAATCATATTCAAAATACTCCCACATAATTTACTTCTACAATTTGGAGATATTTTCATTTCATTTTAGTACTTGTAATCACAACTAGGTAATCATGTGTGGCTGTAACCTAGGGGACCAAGTCAGAGAGAATACCATGGTGATTGTAACTTACCAGACCATGGTGATTGTAACTTACCAGCAGCAAACATTGGAAGAATATCTGGACTACCCCAACACCAAGTGTGGCGACTCTCATTGAAAACTGAATCAAACTCAACTGGATTCTCTTTCCATCCTTTAGCAATGGCACTGGGGTCTTCATAGAAGCCAGCAATGATTGCAACATGGCCAGGTCGAGACTCCGTGGGTACCCGTGTGTGTGACACTCCCCATGTTCCTTGGGTCTCAATAACAGATCTACAAACACATAAGATTATTTTATGGTATTTCCTTTGACAATAAAAATTATATTGTTTCTGAAAGAGATAGTTCAAGACAAATTTGAAGAAAAGTGGAGGATGTGAACAGCAGCTACTAGGGAGGTACAATAATTCTTCAATACTGAAGAGTATGGCCTTAAATGACTCGACAAATCCAGAAACTAATAAATGTTCATGAATAAGGTGCTACTAAATGTTCTTCATGAATAAGGTGCTACTAATTGTTGTCTGTGATAATGTGATACAGATGTGATGGATACATTATCATTACTACTATTAATTACAGTATTATTATTTTCACAGAAAGAAAGAAATCTAAAAGGGTCATACACACTGCATGACAGAAGGAGAAGTGATAGAGGGGAGGGGAAGAGACAGGTGTGTTGAGAGATTACTGGCTGAAAGAATGGAGCAAACCAGTGTCAATTTGGAAAGCATGTCCATGGCACTGGTAACACAATCAAGGAAGACAGAGTAAGTATGTCAGGAAATCTGAGGTGTCTGAAATTATGCTGGTGTGCTTTCTAATTAAAGGAGCAATCAATCAGAATATGTTGCAGTGTCCAGACAATTTGACAATCCTCTGGCACGGTGCAGCATGCCTCTCCATGAGAAGGCTATGCACTTCGAGAACCTGAGATTATGGCAGACAACAAGGCAGACAAAGTAGCAATGTGAATAACAGCAGTGAGAATTCTTTTATCTTAACACATCAGCCGTTTCCCACCAAGGCAGGGTGACCAAAAAAAGAAGAAGTACTTTAATCATCATTCACTCCATCACTGTCTTGCCAGATTATTATAATAATCAAGGGGGGGTGCTAAACTCATAGGATTATGCAGTGCCTGTGGGGGGACTGTGGAAAATATTCAGGCTTAATTCAGGAAACTGGAGCACAGATCCGATTCCCTAGATCAAGAGCCCCTCACCAACATCAAGGAACCTTCCTTGAGGGGCTGTCTTGCCAGAGGCATGCCTACACTACAGATAAAAAACTGCAACATATTAACACCCTTCCTTCAGAGCACAGGCACTGTACGTTCCACTTCCAGGACTCAAGTCCAACTAACGGGTTTCCATGAATTCGTTCATAAACGTTACTTTGCTTACACATCATCATAAAAACCATTCATCTCCACTCACTCCTAACACACTCATGCACGCTTGCTGGAAATTCAAGCCCCTCATGCACAAAACAGCCTTTACCCCCTATTAGGGTTTAGGATTCCCCTTCCTGCCTGGAGGAGTGGGAGGGCAATCAGGTTCGATCTAGGGAAGGGAAGGGAAGGGAAGGGAAGGGAAGGGAAGGGAAGGGAAGGGAAGGGAAGGGAAGGGAAGGGAAGGGAAGGGAAGGGAAGGGAAGGGAAGATCCAATTCCGTGGATCAAAACCGCATTCATGGGTAAAGTGCTAAAACCTGTAGGGGTTAAACCGCATGAGGGAATTGGAGGAATTCAGGAAGGGTAAAGCAGGTCAACTGTCTCGCATCAAGAGCCCTTCACTAGCGTTAAGGAACTTCCCCGAAGAAAAAAAAAACCGAGTGCAGTATATACCTTAAAAATGGTGCCCTGGTGGTGTGGTTGGTATAGTCGTAGAAAGCATCAGCTCTGAGGCCATCAGCAACTATGAGGACTAGTCTGTGTGCTGCTGGGTGTTGGTGGTGTAGGTGTGGGGTCATACCATGGCTCAGTGGTGTCCTGAAGTATATGTCAAACACTGACATGAAAAATATCAGATGAACCATGAACCCCACCGCAAACATCCACATCTTGCCTGAACCACCACACACACACACAAGCCTCTTAATATACCACTGCCTCAAGTCTCTCCACATCCATCATAATACTCTCACTTTAACAAATTCCTCTTCAAACAGACTTGACGTCCTCGGAAACAAAAAAAAAAAACTTCTTTTCCCATTGTGTTGTTGATATAATTAAAAGCCACCGCAGCACGAGTCGTATTCAACCTTTCCTCTTGGTGTTCCGTGTATATGCAAGTTATACACCTGATATATATAAACCTTGTGGGTGTCCAGTGACACGTATATAGAAAAGTAATCAACGCTATTAAACTAATCAGCATAAGTGTGCGAGTGAGGCGTCAGGGAGTAGTATTATGTGCGTCACTACCCTGGGTGGGTGACCGGCGCCATGCAAGAGTTGCAACACTAACCTCTGCAGTAGCAATCTAAATACTGTTATCTTCACCCTAAGTTAATAAATAATTAAGTTATTGAGTAAGAAAATAACATATTTTTATAATGATCTTGGGGTGATGTGAGGCTATAAGGGTGTTAGTGGGTATTTACTGGAGTTAGAGGTGTAATAGAGCATGGAGTACTGTCTTCCAATTTTCACATGTAACTTATTTATTTTATTTATGCTTACTTATATTTAAAATGGATTACTTTTTAATTGATAAATTGCTATACTTCATACTGTAAATTGTTTTTGCTTGTTTTTTTGTATTACTGTACAACTATAAAGCCTCTTATTAGAAATACTCATTTGTAATTCATGTTATATTTTGTTTACTGTATTTTTACCACCCAATATATTATTGCTTAATTAATCTTAAGTTAATTTTAAGCTGCCCACAATGCTCTGCATACAAGGGGCTTTTGGCATATACACTCAACTACTGTATTTCTTTTGTATAACTATGTATCATGTCCAAATAATAATAAATAAATAAATAAATAAATAAATAAACTATATCAAAACTGTAATTATTCTATACTGAACTGCTCTACTAGACTTATTAAAGCCATACAGCATTACCTAATAGAATACTCCATTCTCTTGTACTCATTGTAACTCATCTAATGACCATATGAACTGTAATTGCCGTATTAATATTAAGTTAAAATTAAGTTTGCCCGAAATGCTCCACATACAGAGTGACTTTTGGTATGAGCACCCAGCTGTTATATATTTATTTGTACAACCATGTAGCATGTCAAAATAAAAATTATTATTATTATTATTATTATTATTGAATATATTTGTCTCACAGGAAGCTTTATGGTCATTAGATGAGTTACAATGAGTACAAGAGAATTGAGTATTCTATTAGGTAATTCTGTATGGCTTTAATAATAATAATAATAATAATATATATATATATATATATATATATATATATATATATATATATATATATACATATTTATATGGTAATGACAGTTGTATTTTTATATAACATGGAACAACAACTGTTCTTAGTACTATACAACATTTACTTCTAATTTCTTGCAAACCAGATAATTGTTTACTTATTTAAATAATACTCTAAATGTGCAAAGAACAGATATTTGCGAGATTATTTGAGGTTGAAAACACTAAGAGCCTTAAATAACAGCATTCATTGTTGGATGAATGAAGTGAGGCAGTGTGGAGGTGGATGTTGATGATGGAGCAACCTCGCTTGTCAACTGACGTGGTGAGTCACTATACTGCACTATACCTTACTCTTAACACTTGATACATATGTATGTGATGTGTTCCTGGGGTATATATGTAGTGTGGAGGTCAGCGTGACCAAGACAACTGCTGCTGGGGACACAATCTGGCTTCACCTCCACTAATGCAGGAATTGCATTGTTTATAGATATGTATGTCTAAAATTTACCGCTACCGCTATATTATATTATTTAAAAAGTCAGTATAATTATAGAAAGGTGAGGTTATAACTGGACCGGGTTGCGGGGGCGGTGACCCCTAGAAGCTGGTAAGTTTTTATTCAGGTACAGGTACACATAAATACAGTTACATAAATTATCATACATAGCAGTATATGTGTAGATTACCTAGGATATGTTGGTATTTATGATAATTTGTTATTTGTGTGTATGAACCTGAATAAACTTAAAGCTGCTGGGGGTCACCGCCCCCATAACCTGGCCCCAGACCAGGCCCATTTGAATTCATTGGGGGGAATTTGTCTAGGCCGCATTAATGGGTTACGTAGCACTTCTCATCTACACCATTCAGCAACAGACCCATTGAAGCGAGAGCTTCACTATGTGAAGCTCTCGCTTCACATTTATCTAGTACACATTGATCAGGTCTGTAGTTGTATGTGGCTGTTTTATAAATATGTATAGTGTCATGTTTAGGAAAGGTTTCCCTGCATTAACCTAACATGACCCTCTAGGTCTAGGATTTAGACAACAGGAGTCAGTCAGGATGAGAAGGCACAAGACGGCATTTACTGAATATGGGAATGGTAGGGAAGACCAGGTGAAGTATATATATCTTGGGAGTGAAACTGTTAAGCTGTGATTCTGTAGTGGTTTATCAGAATCTATTCCCACAATATTCTGTTTTGGGCAAAACAAAGGTAACTAGTATTGCAAGGACATTAGAGTAATTATGTGTGGTAAGTAAGTCGCATGCTATACAGTAGTTTGTTCTAATTCTATTTATATTGCATTTTTTTCAGTTTATGTCAGAGCTGACACTGATGTTCCACAATGCCCGAACACATGGAGAGGTGACAGTAACAATAAAGAGATGTGAGTTGAATGCAGCTCATTATGAAACATTTTTAATAAGTTAAATAACTGTAATGTCTTCACACTTATGGCAAGCCAACTATGTATTGCTTTAAAAATAATGTGTTTACTATTTTTTGGGTCACCATACCTTGATGGGAGATGGCCAGTGGTTAATTTTTGTTTTATATACAAACAAACACACATATATACATGCATGCATGCATCTACTGTACATCATCTTAACTTGAGAAATCTTTTATAATATTGTAAACTAGGTATACTGTTTTGTATTTTGATCATCATGCAATGGAACAAGGCATCATTGGGCCAGAATAATCCCAGCATACATCTTATTCTTATGTCTCAGATGTTTGCTTATTTATACTCCTGATACTTAGTTACTTTTATGACAGTGGTAGAGTTAAACAGCCTTTGTTTAGGGAGATTGGGAAAAGCCTCTCAATTTACAGATTCTTATCAAAGAATAATTTGTGATTTAAAATGATGTTGATATTTTTCCTTTAGATTGTTTGTCTTTGAAGGAATGCCTTAATTTTGGAGCAATTGCCTTAGTTTTGGAGGAATTGCCTTAATTTATGCTCTTAATTGTGCTGTCCTGGCTATTGCATCAGTCAAATGGGATTGAACCATTTTCTGGCAGAAGTACAAGTTGCAGATCTAGGAGTAGTTGAAAGTGTATAACTACTGACATTCTCTTTGGTTTGACCTCTCCTTTTATTAGCCAAATGACATTCTCATTGGCAGCACTTTGTTTCAATAGACAGCTTTACTAAGCCTTATTCTGTTAATGTTAAGAGTCAGCCTATAAGTTGTGGGCTAGGTAGTGTAGGGTGTGGTCTTTAGGGAATCCAGCACTGTTGGTTGAATTGGTGGGGGTCCTGGGGCTGTGATTTGATTAATGATGCTTAATGATATAGACATGAGCCATAGCCATGAGCCATATCCGACATAGACAAGGATGTCAGCCACAGCACCGTGTCTTCCTTTGCAGATGACACCCGAAACTGCATGACAGTGTCTTCCATTGCAGACACTGCAAGGCTCCAGGCGGACATCAACCAAATCTTTCAGTGGGCTGCGGAAAACAATATGAAGTTCAACGATGAGAAATTTCAATTACTCAGATATGGTAAACATGAGGAAATTAAATCTTCATCAGAGTACAAAACAAATTCTGGCCACAAAATAGAGCGAAACACCAACGTCAAAGACCTGGGAGTGATTATGTCTGAGGATCTCACCTTCAAGGACCATAACATTGTATCAATCGCATCTGCTAGAAAAATGACAGGATGGATAATGAGAACCTTCAAAACTAGGGAGGCCAAGCCCATGATGACACTCTTCAGGTCACTTGTTCTATCTAGGCTGGAATATTGCTGCACTCTAACAGCACCTTTCAAGGCAGGTGAAATTGCCGACCTGGAAAATGTACAGAGAACTTTCACGGCGCGCATAACGGAGATAAAACACCTCAATTACTGGGAGCGCTTGAGGTTTCTAAACCTGTATTCCCTGGAACGCAGGAGGGAGAGATACATGATTATATACACCTGGAAAATCCTAGAGGGACTAGTACCGAACTTGCACACGAAAATCACTCGCTACGAAAGCAAAAGACTTGGCAGACGATGCACCATCCCCCCAATGAAAAGCAGGGGTGTCACTAGCACGTTAAGAGACCATACAATAAGTGTCAGGGGCCCGAGACTGTTCAACTGCCTCCCGGCACACATAAGGGGGATTACCAACAGACCCCTGGCAGTCTTCAAGCTGGCACTGGACAAGCACCTAAAGTCAGTTCCTGATCAGCCGGGCTGTGGCTCGTACGTTGGTTTGCGTGCAGCAACAGCCTGGTTGATCAGGGGCTGATCCACCAGGAGGCCTGGTCACAGACCGGGCCGTGGGGGCGTTGACCCCCGAAACTCTCTCCAGGTAAACTCCAGGTAATAGCTGGAAACTAATGTCTGGAAGGCTATTGGTTCTGAAACCTGAATTGTATGTGGCTTTCCCATCCCCCTTTCCCCATTCCTCCTCCTCTCAGATGATGCTGTAGATAGTGCTGGCCATTGTTGTTTTGTGCAGTTACAAGGGATGTAATGTGCTGGTGATTCTGGGACCAGCTCAGAGGTGGTCTTCAGCCATGATAAATTGCATAACACAGTCCACTGCAAAACAGCACCCCTCCCCCCCCCCCCACCTTTACTCTTCGAAGACCTAAATCTACTCGCTATACAAAACATTCATTCTTACTACTGTTCATCCTACATTTACCAAACAATAAATTCTAATATTAATCGCGACCTAAAGCACTTTCTTGATAGTTGCAGCAGGACCCATAGATATACGTAATACAGTAGAACCCCCGTATCCACTGATTCAGTATCCACAGTTCAGTTATCCACAGTTTACTGTGGCCCAAAAATACCTCGTAATTTTGCATAATAATGTCCCCAAAGTGCAAAAGTAGAAAAGCTGGCAGTTCTTCAAAGCCTAAGAGAAACCATGAAGTGCTTCCCATCAGTGAAAGAGAGATAATTCTCCACTTGTTGTTCATAATTTATCAATTAAACTTTAATAGGTATGTATAGGACTTACATATAGGGTTTGCTACTATCCACGGTTTCAGTATCCACGGCAGATCCTTGGAATGTATCCCCGTGGATACAGGGATCCTACTGTACTGGGCACAAAGATCTCTCTGAAATTCCCCATGTCCAGCAAAATCTCTACAAAAATTCAATGTACATAAAAGGGTCCAAAATCTGGAACTCTGCCAGAAAACTCCAGAGCCAGTCTCAGCCAGCATCCTTGAAACTACCGTTAAAAAACACCTTCTTTACCTAACATATCCCAGCATCAGCTAAATATGTGAAAACTACTTATCCATATTCTCAGTGTCACAAACATACATAAAACAGTATAATCTTATTCTTAACCCTGAAACTGTCCAAACATAGATCTATGTTTTTTCAACATTTGAAAGTATGTAAAAAAAGTAGATCTTTTCTTTTTTTACATTTGAAAACGTGTAAAAAGAACTTTGATCTACTTTTTTATATATATATATATATATTTGAAAATATGTAAAAAAAACGTAGATTTACTTTTGGAGCACTACGCATGTGAACATAGATCTGCTTGGACAGTTTAAGGGTTAATATCTGTAATCTTCTCAACCATTAAAACATTGTGTCCCCTTTACCTCTAATCATAATCACACTTGTAATTCCTTAAACAATTAAACTTGATAGAAGCTATATATTTTTTTTTTTTTTTTTTCAACAAGTCGGCCGTCTCCCACTGAGGCAGGGTGACCCAAAAAAGAAAGAAAATCCCCAAAAAGAAAATACTTTCATCATCATTCAACACTTTCACCACACTCGCACATTATCACTGTTTTTGCAGAGGTGCTCAGAATACAACAGTTTAGAAGCATACAAATATAAAGATACACAACATATCCCTCCAAACTGCCAATATCCCAAACCCCTCCTTTAAAGTGCAGGCATTGTACTTCCCATTTCCAGGACTCAAGTCCGACTATTTGAAAATACATAACCGGTTTCCCTGAATCCCTTCACTAAATATTACCCTGCTCACACTCCAACAGATAGTCAGCTCCCAAGTACCATTCGTCTCCATTCACTCCTATCTAACACGCTCATGCACTCTTGCTGGAAGTCCAAGCCCCTTGCCCACAAAACCTCCTTTACCCCCTCTCCAACCCTTTCGAGGACGACCCCTACCCCGCCTTCCTTCCCCTATAGATTTATATGCTTTCCATGTCATTCTACTTTGATCCATTCTCTCTAAATGACCAAACCACCTCAACAACCCCTCTTCTGCCCTCTGACTAATACTTTTATTAACTCCACACCTTTTCCTAATTTCCACACTCCGAATTTTCTGCATAATATTTACACCACACATTGCCCTTAAACAGGACATCTCCACTGCCTCCAACCGTCTCCTCGCTGCTGCATTTACCACCCAAGCTTCACACCCATATAAGAGTGTTGGTACTACTATACGTACTTTCATACATTCTCTTCTTTGCCTCCATAGATAACGTTTTTTTGACTCCACATATACCTCAATGCACCACTCACCTTTTTTCCCTCATCAATTCTATGATTAACCTCATCCTTCATAAATCCACCCGCCGACACGTCAACTCCCAAGTATCTATATAGCATGTATTAACCCTTTCAGGGTCCGTCCCGTAGATCTACGGCTTTACGTTCAGGGTCCAAACCGTAGATCTACGCCATGAGCTCAGCTCACTCTGATAAACTGTGAGTGGTACATTTGGGCCTAGATATGAGAGAATACATCTATGTGGTATGTGTGCACCACATAAAACAGATCCTGCAGCACACTGTGTATAATGAGAGAAAAAAAATGAAATCATGATTTTTCGATTAAAACAGCAACTTTGCAGTGTTTTTTCGTATGTTTTTTATAGTTGTATTTGCGATTTCTTGGTCTCATTTGATAGAATGGAAGACATATTACAGAAATAGAGATGATTTTGATTGGTTTTAGCACTGGAAATGGCTTGAAACTGAGCTCAAAGTAGCAGAAATGTTAAATTTTTGCCGATATTCAAGAGTAAACAAACGACCTCATACGTCTAATACACGTCAGCTGGTGGGTCTAATATACATTCACAAATATGGTGATGATATTTATACAATTCTCCATGGGGAAGTGGAACAGAATTCTTCCTCCGTAAGCCATGCGTGTCGTAAGAGGCGACTAAAATGCCGGAAGCAAGGGGCTAGTAACCCCTTCTCCTGTATATATTACTAAATGTAAAAGGAGAAACTTTCGTTTTTCCTTTTGGGCCACCCCGCCTTTGTGGGATACGGCCGGTGTGTTGAAAGAAAGATTTATACAATTATTACAGTATTGCATAACAGTAAATCTTCTATTTTTTGGTGTGAATAAAAATTCATTATGTGAATAAAAAATCAAAATGGAATTTATTTGTAAAGCCTCAAAACATAACTAATGAACAGAGGAAATGTTAGTTTAGTGCCAGGAATGCCTACATTGTTTATTCTGGACCCTATTTTGAAATTGGAATATTTCGAACTTTGTGTTAAATTGGCCAAATTAACAATTTCCGATCACTTTATTTTGTAGTTGAAACAGTTGACTTGGCGATTTCTTGTGCTCAATCGATAGAATAGAAGTAATACTAGTGAAATAGCTAAGAATTTGGTTGATTGGAATAATGTAATTGGCCTAAAATGGGAGTCAAAGTCGGCAAAATCGCCGATTCGTAAATATCGCTGACACATCAAAATTCGCGAGAGCATAATTTCGTCAATTTTCCACCAAATTTCGTACTTTTTGTTTTATTACTTTCACAAAAAGATTCTCTACGATTTCATAAGAAAAAATAACAATTTTTTTTTTTTAAATTCTTGGACACTGGTGCGTGACTCCAGATTTGGGCCTTGGACCCTGAAAGGGTTAATAGGATATTCATTGTAGTACTAATAGGATATTCATTGTAGTACTAATGATATATTCATTGTAGTACTAATAGGATATTCATTGTAACTCTTAAATTTATATTTACAATCACCTAAGAGAGTGTATAAAGCCACTCAACTTGTCTTTGCCTTATTACTCTAAGTTAGTCTTAAGTTTGCCTGAAATGCTCTGCATATTAAGGGGCTTTCTGCATGCACACCTAAATGTCATTCACCTTTGTACAAACATTGTATCATGCTGAAATAAAATATCTTATCTTATGGTTGTGGCTATGATTTTATTTATTAAAGTTGAGTAGTGTATAGAAATGAGAAGTAGTAAGACCTGGGTATCTGCCTAGGTGAACATTATACCATGATTAACTTTATGGGCTTTTTAATATACGTACTACAAGATTTTTTTCTAACTTGTTCTGAATGTTATTTATGTCTACATGTGGTATATAGTGTGCAAGTAATTTTAATTGAACAGTTTTTCAAGAAATTATATTTTATTGCTTATGTATAAGTGTAAACCTTTCCATATATGGAGCATAGAATAACCAATTGATTCATTATTGCTCACGTTCCACATGCCTCCTCTTATAAGTCAAAATACTTTGTAAACTGAACAGTTTCCTTTTTCAGACTGTATTTCCAGATCTTTTAACAGTGTCCTCAGAAGCCCAGAAGATGAATTGATGCAAATCCCAAACTGCACAGACAATATGAATGGTTATTAATACCCTTAAACTGTCATAATGTAGATCTTCATTTTTTCAACATTTGAAAGTATGTAAAAAAAAGTAGATCATCTTTTTTTTTTTTTACATTTGAAAACATGTAAAAAAACTTTCATCTACTTTTTTTTTTATACTTGAAAATATGTAAAAGAAACGTAGATCTACTTTTGGAGCACTATGCATGTGAATGTAGATCTGCTTGGACAGTTTAAGGGTTAAATAAGCTTTGGGTTTGCCTTTTTTTAATAATATAAGACCATGAAGTTTCCATATGTAGCATATATTTTCCTTAAACATTATGTAGGCAAAAAATCAAAACTAATTTTTTTATTCAAATTTTTTTATTTTGATTGAAAGACTTTAAATATGACTGAGAATATTCCTGCCATGTTAATCTTTAATTTTAAGTGAAAAATGCTTCATTATATGATCAGTTCCTTTATATGTACAAAAAAAATAATATTTTAGGACCAAATTTTCATGGAAATCCAAGAGACTGGCTAATAAAAATTATTCAGTATAAAATTGTAGTCGTTAATCGAATAGAACATAAGAACATAAGAAAGGAGAAAATTTTTGATGTAGAAGTTGGCCACAGTATAAATATAACCAAATCAATAACTACAATATTAGTATGGGGAAACATTTTCTTCATAACTGTACTTGCAGTATTCACATCTCTTAAACGTACGTATTTATAAAATGTGTTAGTCTTTTATATGAGTAACTTGTGTGAAGTATTAATACAGTATTACACTAGGCATGGATAACTGAGATGTTGACTATTCTGCAGATGATGGCCGCACTAAGCCACACCCTAAGCCCAGAAAGCTCAAGAATGGCAAGATGTCCATCGTTGAACCTTTACCAGAGCCTGAGGAATACAGTTGTTTATTACGAGCCAAAACCAAGGATAAGAAGATTAGTACAGTGGTAATATAATGGGCCTTTTAAGTAATTACCTATTGTAGCTACAGAAACAATTATGTTCATAGTGTTCTATCCACAATAATTATTTCATTATACAGTGGACCCCCGCCTTATGAACGCATCGCGTTACGTTAAATCCGCCATACGAAGCATTTGAACGCAAAAATTTTTCCTCGCCTTACGTCCCACGTGTGGCCTCAGCGCCAGTGTTTACAAGCCAGCCAGTGTGGTTGCATCTACCCATACATTCGGTACATTTCACATCATCCCATGTTTTTAGTGCTTGTAACTGCAAAATAAGTCACCATGGACCTCAAGAAAGCTTCTAGTGTGGTAAAAAGGGTGAGAATTAGTATGGAATTGAAAAAAGAGATTAAGGAAATGTGTGCAAAGTGGGTTGAACTGCAGACCTTTATGGATGAAAATCACCCTGACACAGCTACTGCAAGCCGTGTTGGCAACCTGTACAATGACAATGTTATGGCCCATTTTAGGAAAGTCTTAAAGAAACGGGAGGTACAGAGCTCTATGGACAGATTTGTTGTGCAACAGAGGTCCGGCAAGACTCAAGCTGGTCCTAGTGGCACTAAAAGAAGGGAAGTAACCCCAGAAAAGGACTTGCTACCTCAAGTCCTAATGGAAGGGGATTCCCCTTCTAAACAATAACTTCCACACACTTCCCTCCTCCCATCCCATCAATCATCACCGGATCTTCAATAAAGGTATGTGTCATGTATTCTATTCTTAGTAGAGTAGTAATTGTAATTGTCTTCTTCAGTTTGTGTGTATTAAAATTAATATTTCATGTGGTAAAAAATAATTTTTTTCATACTTTGGGGTGTCAGGAACGGATTAATTTGATTTCCATTATTTCTTATGGGGAAAATTAATTCGGCTAACGATAATTTTGGCTTACGATGAGCTCTCAGGAACGGATTAATATCGTAAGGCGGGGTCCACTGTATTAGTTTTTAAATTTCGAATTATTATACTGTAGCACTTGTTGGTACTAGATATCTCTTTAATTCATTCCATTGGTCTGCCAGTCTTTGCAAACAAAGATTTTCTAGTATCACTTCGACTCCAGTTTTTCTTAGATAATAAACAAGAAACCATTGGAACAAAATGTAGGAAAAATATGATTTCTAAAGATAAAACATATATGAATGAACTTAAATTGGACACGTATTAATGTGTGTTTATTTTGCCTGACAGTGTGATCGCCCGCCACCCATTCAGTTTGTTTTTATATTGTCTGAACTCCGTGTATCTCATTCTCTCTCGTTTACTATTTCATTAACTAGTTGGCTCTTGTTGATGATGGCATCTAGGCTTAGTTGTGATAAAAAGATTAGTCGTAAGCCTCTTACTTAAAGTGCCAAGTTAGAAATGATTAATCTTAGTGAACTGAAGTTTTTGGGTTATCCTAGGTTCTCTACACACTTTTTTTTTTTTTTTTTTTTTTTTTTTTATAAAAGTCGGCCGTCTTCCACCGAGGCAGGGTGACCCAAAAAAGAAAGAAAATCCCCAAAAAGAAAATACTTTCATCATCATTCAACACTTTCACCACACTCGCACATTATCACTGTTTTTGCAGAGGTGCTCAGAATACAACAGTCTAGAAGCATAAACATATAAAGATACACAACATATCCCTCCAAACTGCCAATATCTACACACATGTATGATAATCTATTTGTGTATGCCTGAACAAACTTACTAACAAGGTATGTCAGTGTCTGAGACAGCCATCAAATACAGTTACATATAGCAGCATAAGTGTAAAGAACCTATGATAACCCAAAAAAGTCAGACAAAGCGACTTATTGCTGACATGGAAAAACTTTTTCACTGCCACTCACCTCTCGTGCACTCATATTAATATTTTAGGGTAAGTAACAAGTGTACAGTGTGTGTATTTTACTTTTTATTGTGTTTTTTAATGCCTAGTTCTATTGCTAACTTAACAGGTTTACACTAACATATATTATCTAGCTTTTATATGCATTTATAAGTGGAAAAAAGGGTGTTCCACTTTACAGTGATTTCCACTTCACGGCTGTAGCCTGGAACCTAACCTGCCATATAAGTGGGGCCCTACTGTATAGTATAATATTTTATGTTCATATACTAGTGATATTTTTTTTTTTTTTTTTAAGAAAAATTCTAGTTTTTGACTGTTTACATTTTATTCTGTAGGTTTCGGCTTCCGATGCTCTGAGGTTCCAGCTTCAGTTCGCCCAGTTCCTTCGCTCAAATATGGATGGCCTTAAGAAAGAGAAGAAGGCTAAGAAAAAAGTCAAGAAAGCTACTCAGTAAATATGTAAAAAGAACCTAGATATTATTTATGGAAAGGTGTTAAGGTGGAAATAAATATGGCTACATAATCTGCAGAGGAGGGCCACACTGCCAGGATGAGTTTGGGTTGGTCATGGGCATACCTTCCATCCAATGTCATGGAATATCTTGGAAAAGGACATGTAATATTTTGGTAACAGTGATGCACGAGTTGATTTATGATATTCACATGTAGGTGTAAAGTCCAGATTTTGTATGCCTTGCAGCCAAATTATATGAAAAAATAGTTTGATTCACTAATGACTGCTGATGGTATATAGAGTTGGCAAGTGCAATTTAAGCCTTTTTGGGTAGATAAAAATCTAAATCTGTTTGATTGTATTTAATTATATATTTTAAAGCTAAATGAAAAAATATGAATAGACTTATGAAGTGAGTGATTCATGTTTTGCTTTATAACCCTCTGATATTATATTAAGTGACCTCAATTTTTTTTTTATTACCATTAATTTTAACAGCTGTCACTGCCAACGTTATATTGATTTTACTCATTTTTATGGTTTACCATTTTAATGTGCCAACATAAATGTGGCTGCAATGTCATATGCTTGCCATACCTGTTTGAATAGACTTCTGTGGTGTGTTACTTCAGTGTTTTTCTGGTAGCTGCTTTGATATTCTTATAAAAATCCAATATACAAACTTGTTAATCATTATTGCTGCTAATGAATAAAACATGTGCAACAATTGGGTATCTGTACTGCCAAATTATTATTATAATCAGAACTAAGTGCTAAACCCACAAGGGTCATACAACTTTGCTCTATTGCCAAAATGCATTACATGCACAACAACGTATCAGTCAAATACTGGCGACAGCGGAAGCAGTAGTTTTGAGGTGATCAGTCCCTCAGCCTTGGTGAAATGATACAGTATTGCTACTGTTTATTAAGCGAGTTAAATAGAGAATATACTTGGGAGTGGTGTATCAGGACTATGAAGATTATATTCATTCATAAAATAACTGAAAATTCAGATTTTTATAAGGCAATGTTAAAAGGTAAATAATTTAATTTCAGAACAGAAATTACCCTGGCTTTCATATTACATTATTTTGCTTGCCTAATCTTATCTACAAGTTCATTTCATGGGTCAGTCTCTATTCACTGCTTTCATTTGGTATGCATGCTTCAACAGAGCTTGTTTTATGTCAGTATGGGGGTTCTTGATCAAAGGAGCTGGACCAGTTCTCCCCTTGGATCAAACAGTCCCCATGGGTTTAGCACTTACCCCTAAATTTAATGATAATTGGTATAAAAAGTGTATAGCAGTGTCCTTGAAACACCTTGCACAACTCATTTACACACCACAAAATGCTATTATCTAGAGGTAAATACATTAAGTTCATCTTTAGCCCTTTTTTTCACTTATCAGTGCAGTGCTGTACAACCCTTTTGGGTTTAGGACTTAATCTGATCATATTCACTTTTTAGTTCCTTTTGTCTATACAAATGAGATTGATCATATTTCATAAGTTCTAGCATGGACTTTACAGATCGAGAAAATTGTTGCAATAGTCTTGCAGAGCATTTAGTGATGTGCAAGTTTAGCACTGCATTTGTATTTTTCTTTTTATCTACCAATGAAGGTTACAGCTTGACTAAGTTGCTACACTACTGTAAAACTGAGCTGCTGTAAAAGTGACCTGGACTGTGTATGAAGCACATCTGGGGTGCAGCTCATGTCTTTGTATGCCACAGTATGTCCTGAGTATATAATGTGGTGTTGGAAAGGTATCGCTCTTTATGACTATAAAATGTTATCCCAGCTCTGGCACTTTGTATCAAATGGTGCTGCTGCATCATAGTGAAGAATCAAAAATTTGTTTTCACATTTTATATTTGGGTACTTTTCCTGGAGCTATCTTCCTTATTGATATTTGGTATCTTTGAATATTTTTATTGCTGTTTAATAAAAGAATGGTTATATAATTGTCTAGTTTCACTTGTTAAAATCCTTGATCCATTAATTTTGGGTTCAGTAATTGTAGTATATTCACAGGTATTGCCATAGCAACACCAAAACTATTTGAAAAACTTTTAATTTTTTATACAGTAAGAAATACTTTCAAATTTATTATAGTATGTTTTAATTAAAATCTAAGAATCATGTCTGAAAAACACATTTAAATGTAGCTACCAGGAAACAGCCTCTCAATGCTCTTAATCTAAGGAATTGGACTTTTGCTCCAAATCCTTTAATCAAGCCTGAATGCCATCCATTTACCCAGGTGCTGCATGACTTGTGGATTTAGCACTCCCCATGAGTAGAACATGCCAGTGAGGGGGCTCTTGATCTAAGGAATTGGACTTGTTCCCTACCCTGGATTAAGCCTAATTGCCTCCCATTACCCTAGGTGCTGTATGACCTGCTTGTTAGCAGCCTATATTCTGTATGGATTGAGAACTCCAATGACAGCGTAAGTTGTGCCCATGACTAGTGGTAGTGGCATCAGTTGTTGTTAGGACCTGGGCTCAATCCCGACATGTTGAAAACAGGCATGTTTTCTTACACCTGTTCACTTAGTGCTAAGTTTCCAAGGTGTTAGCTGACTTGTGGGTCTTATCCTAGGAAAATGGATTACAGGACCCCAAAGGAAATGAGTCAGACAGCTTTCTATTATCCTGGGTTACTAACTCCCCTTAAGGAAGGTTCAATGATGCCAGTAAGGGGTTCTTGATCCAAGGAACTGGACCCATTCCCTTGGATTGAATCTACCTCCTAGTCCCCTTTGTGCTGTATGATCCCTGTGGGCCTACTATATAGCGACCATTGCAGAAAGTGTCCTTAGTAAATAATAAAAAAAGAAGTGCTAAACCACAAGGGCCATACAGCACTGCAGGGCAGGGAAGGAAGCGAGAGTATCGGGTGGCAAAGGGAGAGGGATGATTAGTAGGTTATGGAGGACAGCGGGGCAGGGGTAGAGGGTAGCAAGAGATTGAGGTATAAAGGGCTGAGGGGAGTGCTAAAGGCATCATCATCAATTTGTGGAGTAAATCAGTTGTTGTCAAAGTCCGGTCTTGTCTAACTAATTTATTAACTTTCTTCAGTAAAGCTTTTGAGGCTGTTGACCACGATAAAGAATTTGATATTATTTACTTAGATTTTAGTAAGGCTTTTGATAGAGTTCCACACCATAGACTGTTAAAGAAAGTGGCAGCTCATGGCATTGGGGGAAAAGTGCTGTCATGGATCAAGTCAGGGCTCACTGACAGGAAGCAGAGAGTGTCCATAAATGGGGTTAAATCCGAGTGGGGATCTGTAACAAGTGGCGTTCCACAGGGATCAGTCTTGGGCCCGTTGTTGTTTATAATTATATCAATGATCTTGATGAGGGAATTACTAGCGATATGAGCAAATTCGCCGATGACACAAAGATAGGTAGGATAATTGATTAAAACGTAGATGTTATGGAACTTCAGGAGGATTTAAACAAACTCTATTCTTGGTCAGAAAAGTGGCAGATGCAGTTCAATGTAGATAAATGCAAGGTTCTGAAGCTTGGGAGTGCCCATAACCCTAGTACTTATAAGTTAAATGATGTAGAACTTAGCCATACAGATTGCGAAAAGGACTTGGGGGTTAAGGTGAGCAGCAACCTTAAACCAAGACAGCAATGCCTAAGCGTACGTAATAAGGCAAATAGATTACTGGGATTTATATCAAGAAGTGTAAGCAACAGAAGTCCAGAGGTCATACTGCAGCTTTATACATCATTAGTAAGGCCTCACCTAGATTATGCAGCTCAGTTCTGGTCTCCATATTACAGAATGGACATAAATTCGTTAGAAGACATTCATCGTAGGATGACTAAATTAATACATAGCATTAGAAATCTTCCTTATGAAGAAAGATTGAAGACTCTTAAGTTACATTCACTTGTTAGACGAAGAATGAGGGGAGACCTGATCGAAGTGTATAAGTGGAAGATAGGTATTAATAAAGGGGATATTAATAAGGTCTTGAGGATGTCTCTCCAAGAGAGAACCCGCAGTAATGGATTTAAGTGCATGGTTATGATGATAGTAAGTGACGTGGTTAAAATATGCCTTCACTAATATATTCAACATACAGTGGGCCCCTGCTTTACAATCACCTCCCAATGCGATCAATTATGTACGTGTATTTATGCAAGTGCATTTGTACGTGTAAATTTGGGGGTCTGAAATGGACTAATCTAATTCACAATATTCCTTATGGGAACAAATTCGTTCAGTACTGGCACCTGAACATACTTCTGGAATGAAATATCGTAAACCGGGGGTCCACCGTACTTGAATGTTGGAGTGTGAGCAGGGTAACATTTAGTGAAGGGATTCAGTGATACCGGTTATTTTTATATAACCGGACTTAAGTACTGGAAATGGGAAGTACAGTGCCTGCACTTTAAAGGAGGGATTTGGGATATTGGCAGTTTGGAGGGATATGTTATATATCTTTATAGTATATGCTTCAAATTGTTGTATCTGAGCGCCTCTACAAAAACAGTGATCATGTACAAGTGAGGTGAAAGTGTTGAATGATGATGAAAGTATTTTCTTTTTGGGTATTTTTTTTTCTTTCTTTTTGGGTCACCCTGCTTGGGCAGGAGGCAGCCGACTTACTAGGGGGGGGGGGGAAATTAATGAATCTGAACATATTTTTGCTCAAGTCACCACAAACAATAATAATAAAAATAATCTAATAACAATTGGAGCAATTTAGAGAATGCATC